>NW_027509298.1:0-2500 GCF_048541705.1 Temnothorax americanus
TTGTAGAACGAATGCTTTACAAAGTCTTTACAATAACATCGAGTGTAATTGTTTATATATACGTAACACGTAAACATAAATATATTTTTTTCGCCGGTGAAATGCAAATGAATTTATGCATAAATTCTGTTGTGGCATTGTAACAATATAATCTAATGCGATTTTAAATCTCGCAGGCTGATAATTATTCGTACTAGTGGCATTAAAACGGAGCTATATTTAACGGAGTTATATATCCAAAGAAACATTTTTTTCCGTCACGTTCTTTCCAAGGCAGTAAAACCGCAGATTCGATCGATGTTCCCTCGAGAGATACAGACTATGAAGAATGACTACCATTAATCGAAGAAAAAGGCGGTGGTCTCCGAGCTTAACGTATCTACGAGAATAACGATAGGACATGAGTGAAATATGAAGATCACGGTCACGAGGATAGAAGGAGATTTCTTACATATAAGTACAAAATAATTTATTTAAGAGTCACATCTCGCAAAATGGTCTGACTCCACCCAATGTACAAGTCGTTTTTTTCTTTCAATAAAGGTTTCACGTGATGCACTGTTAAATATTTAAAAAAATGTGCGAGTAGAAACCTGCACATTGCTTCCTCATAGTTTTTAAGTGTGCAAGTAGAAACCTTTGCTCACAAAGCTTCCTCTATGAAGAAGCCAAAACAAATAGAGGAAGCTTTGTGAGCAAAGGTTTCTACTTGCAAAAAACTCCTTTACCGATCATCGCCAAATTCAATACCGACCTTCCTTGAATGATACTCTATTGATTAAAAAAAAAGAAGCAGCCCGATATCTCAATATTTGCGGAAGTTAGAGCAACTAGTACTTGCATCTCGTTTTTAACATGAATATAAGACCCAACTATGAATACCGGCATTAAAGAACTATATAAAATAGAAATAGAGAAGACTGAAGAATATAACAAAATTAAAAATAAACCGATATCTTAAAATTTACAGAAGTTAAAGCTATTACAAACATTTTTCTAAAAATTAGGGACCTTTGATCACGTATGAAGCTGAGTCTAATCAACCAAATCTTAAAGAATTATATATGAAATAAGGGTAGAAAAAAAGACTGAAAAATATAATAAAATTAGAAATAGATCGATATCTCCAAATTTGCGGAAATTAAAGCATAAACAAACATTTCTGCAAAAATTCAAAATTTTATTAAAAAAGAACCCCTTAATTATAAGCAATTTTTATTTTTTCTATTATATTCTTCAGTTTTTTCTACCCCTATTTCATATACAATTCGTTAAGATTTGGTTGATCAGTTCTGGAGTTATAGAAATTTCGGTAAATTTGGCACAGGCATACACACATACACACATACACACATACACACATACATACATACACACATACATACACACATACCGACATTTTTTAAAATAGCGATTTTTCGAAGTTTTAGAACATTCTGAACACATTGGCAAAAAAAACTAAAAAAAAATTTTTTTACGAGAACAAAGCTTCCTCTATGAAGAAGCAAAATGAAATTTATTATTTTAACACAAATAAGTATTAAAAATTCTTGTAAAATTCGTAATTTATTGCATATCCCCGCAGGGTTCGCAATACTACCAATACTACCCTTCTCCTCTCACCTCCTTGCACGGAGGGGCGCAGCTATCGGAAAAACATTCCATGTTTCGTGGCTCTAGTGGACTTGAACCTGGTTTCTCAGATTACGAGTCTGGCGCTCTGCCACTAGACCACACTACCGCCCTACAAATAAGTATTATTTTAACTTTATTGTTTTAGTTAAATTAACGATATATTGAGTAGGAGCCATAGAGATATAAGAATGAAGTGTGCAAGCGAGCTGAAAAACCGATATAGGAATAGAAAAAGAAAGCTGCATATACCGGCCTATATCTGTCCTTGTATAGCCAAGAATATAGACGACGATAAACAAAAGCTAGGTTATAGTACCTATATACATTGCACGATAATACACCTGGCAACAAAATTATCGCAACAAAAATTTACGTCAAAAATTTGCCCAACTTCAAATAAGTATAAAGGTGCCTTTTTATGTTGACGCTCGACGCTCGATTTGGGCGTCAAACTTGATCACGTGATAGGTCACGTGATAGTCTTTTTAATTCCAGCGTCAAATGGCAAAAGCTCAACTGTGTTCAGCTTTGACGCTTGACGCTCGTTTCAGTCAATTGCTTGTTTCGACGCTCGCATATTTGATGCTATTTTGCCTTTTTACCGATGAAGTTGGTCGCGTGACCAGTTTTGACGCCCAAATCAAGCGTCGAGCGTCAGCATAAAAAGGCACCTTTATGCTTGTTCATCATCGAACTACCTTAAGGAACCATTGTTAGACTTTGAATTTAGTCGAACCCGGGACTTCGGCTCAATAGACCAGTGCGCTGTCTATTAGGCCACGCTCGTCCTCAGAAGCAAGTGATATGCAAATATAATAAATAAAATCTCTGGCGTTGAGCAGAATACAAAATCGCGTGACACCGG
>NW_027509298.1:7500-191998 GCF_048541705.1 Temnothorax americanus
CCGGATTTCGCTTCGCACGTATCCATACAAACCGCACCCCAAAATTGATATCAGCTAGCCTGTGCGACAATCGCTGCCGTGGCGGGCGCGACATCCCATTTTCCAATTCTTTCTTATTTAATTAGTTATTTTTAACACACAGACTGTCAATTAAACGAATAATAATTATTACTCCTAAATTGACTTACTATCTCATAAATTAGGAAACATGAAAATAAATATGTATACAATGACAAACGTGACTCTATATCAAGAGATAAAGGAAGTGGTATTAAGTTCAATAAGGTGATAAAATAACACCATTATAATTAAAAATAAAATACCTTAATATTTAGCAAATCGCAATCTTACACATCGACAGTTTTACAATTATTAATTTTTTATGTTCCAGATAAAAACAAAAACTTTGTACTTCTTTTCACTTAACACTATAACTATATAAAGCCTTTATTCGCGAGTACACCTAAATACATTCTAGCTCATCCTATCTTATTGTAAAAGTTCATGATAGAATTTCAGTGGTATACCCCAGTACAGAAATCAATAAAATTAAATTTTAATAAAAAATAAAAAATTGAGCAATTTATGAAATTAGAAGAAAAAAACGCAATTGAGCGCATCTCGCGTCTCCCTTTGTCTATAAATGGAAAAAAAGGCAGTCAAATGTATGTGTCCGTCGACTATTAATTACTGATTGCAGTAAGTACGCAGAAGCAGCGAGAAGACTGTACTTTAAACTAAACGAAAATAGAACGCAGAAATAGTCTCTAAGGTGCAACTCTCCGTAAGTCCTTACCCCGCAGATTTACTACAGTTTGTTATATTATCATTTTGTCGAAGTCAAGTTAAGCTTGCTTGCGATATGATGCTCAGCTTCATTAGCTAAGTCATATAAATACTCATTGAACGGAATCTTACATTCAATAGCCCACAACCGTAGTTTTGATATTTCTTCAATTTCTTCTATACATCTATTATATTGTGCTCGTCCACATCACTCTGATCGCTATCGTTATTATCGATTTTTTCATTTACAATGTAAGTTTCTGAATCACTTCCATCGGAATCACTCAACACTTCTCCTACGTTTATATTGTCATTCGTATGATCTACATAACAAATAATAAAATATATTTCTTCATTATACATTTGCTTCGATATTATTCATTACATGATATATATGAATTATAACCTTCTGATGTTGTTTCTGAATCACTTCCATCGGAATCACTCAAACCTTCTCCTCCGTTTACATCATCCGTGTGATCTACATAAAAAATAATAAAACATATTTCTTCACTATACTATTACATACAATACAATATTTGTTTTGATATTATTCGTGATGTATATGATTAATACCTTCTGATGTTGCACCGCTAGTACTTGGTTTATTACATGTATCGTATTTCTCTTCTTCAAATAATGGCAAATAATGGCATTTAAATTTTTTAATCTGGCGATATTTTTGCGCTCAAAATTTTGATTTTAATTTTTTATTACCATTCATTGTCGTGTGAGGCTACAACTACATCTATCGTACGTTCATCGTAAGCGGTTGTAACGCTCGTCGTAATCGCTATCGTAAGCTCGTCGTATGACTTGATTCAGCTTGAACTCTTTCCAATTACGACGCTTGTCTGACGTTGCAACATAACCTATAAAGTAACAACTAAATCTATCGTAACGCTTTAATCGTGGTCGTAAGCAATAAAGTCATCGTAAACCGTATATCTATGCCAATATATCTATAAACACATTTTTCTTCGCACGTCGAGAAAGGGGGGTTTTATCTGTTACATTCCTCGGCTGAGGAAATAAGGTGCCTTGTACCCTAAGGTAATTAACACAAGCAATATAGACCCAGTTATTCTTTCACACTACCACCGTGATACACTTAAAATACCTTAATCTTTTTTTGATCCTTTACAAATCTTAAGCCTTGCAGATTGTGAATCCTTCCCGATTCCCAATCGTGCAGACCATTAATCCATAAGGATCTTAATCGGAAAAAATCTCTTAGCAGAGTATATATGGGACAAAGGCCGGGTGGGATTCAAACCACGGACCTTGGTGTTACTAATCATTCGCGTAGGCACTGAGCCACGCGTTATCCCCACGTCGAGAAAGGGGTTTTTCGGTCGCTCCCGGGTGGGAGCTATTTAGTGTCTTGCACCATCGGTGATTGACACATGGCCTCTTAATCTAGTTAAACACTTTGTACTTTGCATTTTGTATAACAATACTGTTTTACACTTAACCTATCTGGAATTTTTACTCGTACTATTTATATAATTCTCTTAATCGACTTAATAAATTGAAATATTATATTCAAAACTTTCCAATTTTTCCGTTTAATTAATTTAACTATATCAATCTCTTCCAAAAAACCAATTGCTCTCAAATCCTTATCCATCTTTATTCTCGGTTCATCATAGAGACTGCACTGTAGAATTACGTGGTTCAAATCTTCCCTCTCGTGACCACAGTCACATCTCTCACTTTCAACGTATCCCTTTCTCTTCAACGAAGAACCCAGATTATAAAAGTTATAAAGTTATAAAATATCTTTCCTTATCCAGCTTCGAAAACCATGGTTTTGTGGCCCGACGCTCATAGAAATTCGTGAAGTAGAAAATACCCTTGTACGCAGATTCTGCTACGATCGAGTTCTGCGTTGCATCCCACGTAGCTCCTTTAATACTAGTCATCATATCACCTACCGGTACGACTATAGAAGGGTCCGCTTCCTCAGTTGCAGCCTCCTTGGCTGTTGTATCCGCCAACTCATTACCGAGTATTCCCTTATGAGCGGGAATCCATACAAGTATAACTCATTTTTCGTGTTTATAGCAAAGCTCATACAATATTCATCTAGCTTCAATAATATATTGATTCCTATGAACATTTAATGTATTATTCCGGATACTCATCAACACTGACCTGCAGTCCGACAGTATAATCATATCTCTTGCTCTCTTCTCGATCTGGCAGAGCATCAGCTTCAACGCAGCCATCACTGCGAAGGCTTCCGCAGTGTACGACGAACACATGAAAGGAAGACTGATTTTATATGCAATCTCCTGATCACATATAATCACGGAGGCGCCAGTAAGATCTCTTGTTATCGTCTTGAAATCCATCTGTGAAGATAATTTCTGGCAATTCCAAATCATATTGCATAGTAATCTCCCTGATCAAAATTTCATCTGAAAATTTTTTTAATTTCCTTTTCAAACCGATATCGAAATCAATTAAGGGAACGAATGTATGTTCTTCATAATTTCCCTGGAAGACCTCGAACTGCCATGATGGGCCCAACCAGTCTCTTCTCTTCAAGGAAGACTTCCAAACTTCCGACATGAGGGAAAATCTGTATGTAAGAAGGAGAAACCGCGCATAACTCTCACAGTCACAGGAGCACTGTAGTTTCTGACATAAGCCGTTTTGATTGTACACCATAGCCTTGTTGATAAACAATTAAAGTAATTTAAATCGACCTGACTGGCAATATATATAACGTCTTTCCGATATAAACATTGAAAAACTGTGAGCCAACTTGGTTTGTCCGATTCACACAGCAATTTTTTTCAGATCAATATCGAGACATTATTAATTTTGACCATAATTTTGGTCCGTTGATGTAATTTCTAAATTAAATAGTTTTTAATTTTATCGGAAAGACGTTATATATATTGCCAGTCAGGTCGATTTAAATTACTTTAATTGTTATTCTATATATACTGGCGAAAGAAATTTATTATTCTGTTTATTATACACCGTCGACCTAGTAATCGGTGCTCCATCTTACAGTTGTTATTGCGATAAATATTACCACAGCCCCAGTGGTCGAATTGGCACGACACCCGCACGGTATACGGGAGGTTCCAGGTTCAAACCCTGGCTGGGGTAATATTTTTCGCAATAAAATTAAAAACTATTTAATTTAGAAATTACATCAACGGACCAAAATTATGGTCAAAATTAATAATGTCTCGATATTGATCTGAAAAAAATTGCTGTGTGAATCCGACAAACCAAGTTGGCTCACAGTTTTTCAATGTTCATATCGGAAAGACGTTATATATATTGCCAGTCAGGTCGATTTAAATTACTTTAATTGTTATTCTATATATACTGGCGAAAGAAATTTATTATTCTTGTTGATAAAGTTGCTGCCAAGCATAAAAGCCCGGTCTCAAAGAGATCTCACCTTTGCTTCTGCCACAATTACGTTGTTCGGGGTACTATTCCTGTATCCCAGTGCAGTGCGTATACCCATAAATTGAGCTCGTTCTAACTTAAGTGAATACGAGGCATCTCTGGGATAGTATATAAATAACCCGTAATCCATAACAGATCTAACGAGACTCTTATACAGCATCAGAGCTGTATTAGTCTCCATACCAGTAGAAACATGACAAAGATATCTCATAATAGAATTGGCTCTGTTTACTTTTCCTCTTATTTCCTGTGTTTGGCGATGGAAAGTTAAACCGCTATCAAGCCAGATGCCAAGGAATTTAGCCTCACCTCTATTATATACCTTAGATCCTTGTATGTTGATAAACACGTTCTTATCCACGTATCCGCTTCTGGAAAATTCCACCAGTACTGTGTCTTCCTCGGTTCAAGGTCCAATCCAATCGTCGTGAGTCTTTCAGCGATAATGTTAACGGCACGCTCCAACAAATCTCTGTTCCTCCTTCTGCTAATCCCAGAAACGTATAGACCAATATCATCAGCGAACTCAACTGCCTCCACTCCCTTGGGTAACTCCGCACATAAACCCTGCGTGAATAAAGAATACATGATAGGGCTAAGAACCGCGCCTTGCGGGAGCCCTCCGTAAACTAAGCGATCCACATTTTCTTGAGAATTAATGGTAAATCTCACTCTTCTGCAGTATAACCATTTACTGATGAATCTAACAATGTTTACCGGGCAATGAAGCGCAACCAGCTCATCCATCATGATCCAGTAATTTACACTGTCATATGCAGCGGAAACATCTAAAAAGGCTGCCAAGGTATATTCTTTTGAGCAGATAGAAGCCCGTATATCCGCCGTGATTCGCGCCAGAGGTTATCAGCGCAGGATTTACCTCGTCTGAATCCGCTCTGTGATTTGCTAATTTTTTCCTCGTTTTCCGCCCACCACATTAGTCTCTCATTAATGAGTCTCTCCATCAGTTTGCCTACACATGATGACAGTGATATAGGTCGCACCTTCTCTCGTCCTGGTTTATCAATAAATATGACCTGGTACAATTGTCAATCCTCCGGAATGATTCCCGTTCGCCATACAGAATTGTACAGGTGTAACAGGGCCTCCTTACCTGTATCCGGCAGTAGCCGAAGCATCTTGTATTCTACGCCATCCATCCCCGGCGCAGAGTCTCTTCTAGCCATGGTTATGGCCCTATCCAGTTCCGCCCTCGAGAAAGGGACATCAAACTCACAGGTGACTCTCTTGAAGTTGTCATAAGGCTTGTGAGTAGCAGTAGGGGGGGGGGACAAACTGTCCGTTGTTCTCCTAATTTCCGTTTCCCTGTCATTCGACTGCCAATTATTCCAGGAAATATTATTCCTGGCCTTCTTAAATATACGAATAGTCCTCCAAACATACCCAGGGTCCGTAAATCTATTAATTCCTTGGCAAAATTCCTTGAAATTTTTTTTCTTCTTCTCATTGAGAGTCTTTTTAACCAACGCACAACATCTTTTGTATTCAACCCAAGAGTGAATAGTTTTATGTTTCTTAAAAGCAGAAAGGGCAGATTTCCTATTTCTAATCATCTCGTCACATTGCGCATCCCACCATCTATGGGATCTCTTGTTTGTATTTGGCTTCTTATTTACCTCGGATGTTGATTTTCTTCCAGAAGCTCTAGCGATACCATTCTTGAGAATATCTATAAATGTCTTATAGTAAGAATCAATATTAAGATCAAGATTTTCCGTATTTGTTACTGAGAATGTTTCAAATTTACCAGTAATCAACTCACAATATCGCTCCCAATCCGTTCTTTTAGTGGAAACACGATTGGTTAGCTTCCTGTAAATTCGTGTGTGTCGATCGATTCGAAAAGTCAATGGAAAGTGGTCACTACCCCAGTTATCGTCCTCCTGACTGCATTCCATCTCGTCAATTATGCCCATCGAACAAAACAAAAGATCCAGATTGGAGTCACGCTGGCCACTATAGCCCAGTCGTGACTTCGTATCAACGTTCACACACAGTAAATCCTTCTCGTGCATAATATCTAACAGAATATCCCCGCTCTCGTTAGTTGAGTCGCAGTTCCAGAGAGTGTTGTGTGCGTTGAAATCTCCCAGGATAATCACATCGTCCTCACCATTCCTCATAGAATTGAACACTGCTCGAAAATCCTGTCCAGCTATAGCCTTTCTCGGGTGTCTGTAAACAGCCACCAGATTAAAGTTATGATTTAGATTCTTAGTTTTAATAATAATTACGTCGTACCCAAACGGAAGAGCCGCGATGGGGACAACTTTAAAATCTATATGCGTACGGATTGAGATTGAAACTCCACCGCTGTTTAGTGGGTTGTTGCTATTCAATGTTCTAAATCCTGGGAAATAAACTTGACTGCGTGGCGATCGTTTCGTTTCTGTAAGGACCACTATATCGTAGTCCATGACTCTCTTAGTTAGCTCTTGCTTACGGCCTTTAAAACCCTGGCAATTCCATAATAATAAATTGAATTATTCCGTACCGTGGGAAAGCAAGGTTTCCCCCTCTCTGAACATCTGTGTATCATATTCCATATCGACAGTCTCTCTAGATTGCTGAGAACCTCTTTCAGATATTCCACGTACCTCTATTCTCTTGAGTGCCTCGAACAATAAATTTTTCACCTGAGGGTCTCTCTGTAACAGTAACAGGATTCCCTCGACGGTATCCCTGGCATTCGAAATCTCCGCGTCACACGTCCCGTCTTCCTTTCTCTCGCAGGATGTCGCCTCTTCGCAACTTCCTTCCTCTGATGCGTCACTGTGGCTGGCCCTAAGCGCCACACCTCTTCTATCTTTGGTAATTTCCTCTTCTCGGAGGTTAAATTGTTTATAATATGAGCGGGAGGGATTCTTCCTCCTTTTGTCCTTATGAGTAACTTCGCGGGGATATTCTACCCTGTAGTCGTTTTTTGATTCTTTACGGGGATATTCTACCTTGTAGTCATTTTTTGATTTAGTGGTTTCTACCTCGTTCCGGGCGTTAGATTTGGCTTTTGCGGAGTATGTCATGCCTCCTTTGGGTTCCGGTAGGGTGGGCCATGCCCCCGGGTTCACGTATATATCATGGCTGGGGAACACAGGGGCTTCCTTGCCTTCCACTAATTTTCGTGCTCTGTAAAATGATATATTATTGTGTGCTTTCACAACATTAATATTCTAATTTTTATTAAAAATAGGGCATCCTCTAAACGTGGATCTATGAGAGCCTTCACAATTACAACACTTAACCGGTTTCGTGCATTGACCATGGGCCTTGTCGCCACATATAATGCATTTCGTCTCGCTCTTACATGCATTCTTTGTGTGTCCAAATCTGAAACAATTATAGCATTGTCTAACTTGCATAATGTAAGGCCGAACTCTCAGGCCAACCATATTATTAAATATTCTCAGTCCTCTCAGTTTATTATCTCTAAAAGTAATGATAATATTGTCAGTTTCTGCCAAAGAGGCAGTCTTATTTGTAGCGTCCCACTTACGTCTATACATTCGTTCCAAACTAACTATGTTTGTTCTATCGCTAATAGCTGCCCACAAATCAGGGATCGTAGAGGGCCAATTTACAAAAAATTTAGTGTTTTTCTATATTAGCAGTTATCTTTTTAATCTTAAGATTCTCTATTTTTTTCAGCGCAGAATTTGCCGATAATCCATTTTCAAAATCTGCTTCGGCCGAAAAATGATTTAACATAACAACGTTAATTGGACGGATCTTTAATTCAGTTAAAATCATCCATATCTTAATATGATTCCTACCTTTTTTCGTTAGTGTTTGCTCTCGGGGGAGCCGGAGGGTCAATGATACCTTACCCTCTTGATCGTCAGCGAATCTAGTTTGAATATGCTCCACTTCATTCACAGGTGTTGCACTCTCAATCAACTCCGATCCACGTACCCTGAATATCTTTCTTTCCACCGTTGTCTGTCTGTTAAGCCTTTCCGCATCTCCCATATTCATAGATGGCACTTGTGAGTTGAGCACACCCGTATCACGTGCACAGTCGGGCGGTGCCTCGTGGTCACTCGTGAACGCACTCGAACTTTCTGGGACTTGACTAGTCAAAACTTTATTGCCCCTTTCCCTTTTGTCGTCCGACACATTCTCCGATTTATTTGCGTCGCCCGTCTTTTGCCTCTTAGCACCTCCACGGACTCCTCGACGCACATCCTCTCTTGCTTCTCTCTCCTTTGATCTTAGCGTTCACTCCCTCGACGAATTTGTTGAAGGCCCTCTCTGACACGCCGGGATTGACTAGATCGTTGGTTGCTTTATCCGAATCTGCGGGTAGATGCCCGACTTCCTCTCTCTCTTCGTCCGAGATCTCCATTTCCATTCGTCTCTTATTAAACGGAAAGAAAGAAAACGAACAGTATTTAATTGCTCCCCCTCCGAGAGGGGAGCCTACAGATTACTAGAACTTCTTTATTCCCTCCCAGAGATTCCGGCCCAAATAACACCGAAAACCTGATTTCAAAATCGCATTGACTAAAACTATCCTTATGCGCAACTACGACTATTCCAGAATAGGTTAAGTGCCAGCTCGCGCTAACACGTCCGTCTCGTACGGCCGCTCAACCGGAACTCCAGGTCGAGAAAGCTGACAGGTTAGGTTATGTTGTAACGCCAGACAAGCGTCGTAATTGTAAAGAGTTCAAGCTGAATCAACTCATACGATGAGCTTACTATAGCGATTACGACGAGCGTTACGACCGCTTACGATGAACATTACGATAGATGTAGTTGTTACAGTAAACATGTAAACATTACCGCACTGTTTCGACTCGTGTGTGGGACTGTGGAATCGGCCATCCATCGGGCACAGATGACGCGCACGCAATGGGCCACTTTGCACGCATTTGTGTAATATAAAATAAGGTGTGTAACACGTGCGGATAACTTCTCGCACTTGTTACACAAATAACTATTATATAGATATATATTTTGGCATAGATATACGCGGTTTACGTCGACTTCATTGCTTACGATCACGATCAAAACATTACGATAGATGTAGTTGTAGCCAGCTATCAGTTCTTCTAAAACTGATTAGCGCCCAATTTAATTATTTATTATTTATTGCCAAACCAAATTATTTATTTACCATTTATTTATTATTAATTATTATTTATTATTATTTATTATCATTTATTATTATTTATTATTATTTATTATCATTTATTGCCAGATAAATTAATAGAGCCCTGCCAGCCGAAGGACCCCGGCCGCGGCAGAAGTGAAGGATAAAATAATCCTGTCTCAATTTTAACGTACAAATTTCTAAAACAATTAAGAAGTCGATCTAGAAGCCAAAGAGAAGAATCTCGACAGCACCTATAATGTGGCGCAAGTGTGGATCGCATTAGAAACTTAGTCAAATTCAGACTTGCGCCCGTTCAATTTTATGTAAATGTTATATTAGGCGCGGACATCGCCCTGATATGGCTCTCTCTAGTTTTTTAAGATAAGGCTATGGCGTGGCAAACTTGCATGGCGCTGACAAGTGTCGTGGCGCTGGCAAGGCAATTTCTCTCTCTATCAGGGAGGTTATAAATATATTATATATTGTGAGAGGTATCATTTTTGTTCAAGTTGTGAAGAACCGAGGGTTAAGAAATAAGATATTTTATTTGGCATAAATAAAACAATGAAAAATAATTATTTAGAAAAGGCAAATTTCAAATTTCTTGAATTTTTTAAAAATGCATATTCTTTCGCAAGAATATCGTAATTCGTTTTGTTACAAAATCTCTAGGAAATCCACAAAAAACTGGGAGATATTGAGAAACAAATCAATATTATACATAGATTTTACTGAGATTTGAGAGGAGATTTCAGTGATTTTGCCAGATCTCTGGGCTCTGCTAGTGAAATTGTGAATTGAGATGATGTTTTTAGTGTTTTTACACAACCTTATAGCGTTTTCATCTGGGCCGAGTTGAATCGCTCCGAGAGCAATTATTGACGTCATTTCGGCAAATCGTGCAATAATATTGGTCGATTTGCCGAAGTGACGTCATTAATCGCTCTCGGAGCGATTCAACTCGACCCAGTCGAAAACGCTATTACTGACTTATGATTTACTTTAGGGTTTTTGCAAAATCCCTAACCGTGGCTATAAAGATATTGTGTAACTGGAAGTTTGTGTCAGTACTATAAGGAAAGTAATTTGCTGATATGTGTGTATAGACAGTGTAGGCGGGGCTTCACCCCTCCCCTGCCTACATGTGTAACGTCTAATACACATATCAGCAAATTACTTATTTCCTTAGCACTGACACAAACTATTATATTTCTTAAACTTTTTTGTTCATTACTTTTTAATAAACAACGAGCGACGGCTAAAACCTTCTGAAGGTTACTCAGGAGGATAACCTTTATAATTAAAAGATGAAGGAGAAGCAGGTCATTGAGAGGGCGTTCATAAGGGTAAATATTTACCAATAGAATATAATTCAGTTTAACAAACGATTATGACTGCGGTCCACTTGACGCTACAAATTGTTCGAAACGTTTTATTGACCAATAAGAACAAAGAATTTTACAAATTTACCAATCAAGGAATATTTCGAAGCATTTGTAGCATCAAGTGTACCGCAACCTACACAATACATCCAGGTACGATAAGGGACTTTGCAAAAACCTTAAAATAAATCAGTAAGAGTGTGTAAAAACATCTCAATTCACAATTTCACTGACAGAGCCTAGAAATTTAGCAAAATTATCCTGAAATCTCTTAGTAAAATTCATATTATTTATTTTTAACTTCAACACTGTATATCTCAAAAACTAGAGCGGTTTAGCCTTATAAGGCCTATATAATTTTTTGTTCAGCGTAAAAAATACTACCAAAAACCATCGTCAAATCAAAGGGCTACAGTTATCATAACCGTGCCGATAGAAGTCATTAATTATTTTAATTGTGTCTATAAATTTTTTCTGATTTTTTTTTCAAGATAGTATAATGTGTGTGGATAAATTTGAAACAAAAAATTATCTAGTTGTCAATTATAAAATCATTCTAAATTTAAAAAAAATTAAAATCCAGGAGGGGCATGTGCCTAGCTCTCCTTGCCCTCTCTCCCTCTTCATGGGTGCCCATGACTCTTTCGACTTATTCAAATCCACTTCAAACTACACGTTCACTTTTCTCTTCGGCTATAATGGTCGACTGGACAGTCCGGACACTCATAAACATGCTTTTTACTTTCACGCTCAATTGACGAGCACGCGAACGTTATTCGCGTGAGACATGAAAACACGGGAAAACTCACCGTGAGTTCGTCTGCGCGGTCAACGGTCAAGGTTAATTAAACTTAATACACGCGCTAAATACTTGACCTCACTGCGGAAGTGCGTGCTAATATGAATCACGAGATTCGTCAGATTAAGTGAAAGTGTTGGGCAAGCAACGTCGGATAAATTTATACCAGAGAGCGCGCGATCGCGTTTCTCAAAGATTCATCGCTCCTTAACACGTTTTTCACGCGACGTAACTTTTAATTACGTAAAAGTAGTTTTTTTCTTAAACTGGAAATCAACGTTGTTAATTTTCACTCAAACCCTTACAGAAAAGTATTACTGACTAAATACTTAAAATCTCAGTAATTTAATACTGTCAATATTTATTTGGGAAATACTGGGAAAATACTGGTAGTGATAAATATTATAGGTAGTGATTAATATTACACAGAACTACTGGTGCTTAGTATTGAATTACTCACCAATATTTCGATTTCCGATATTTACCCGGCATAAAAAAAAATTATTTTTTTTTTGAAATTGTATTACTATTTTATAACTAAATTTGTTTCTTAAGATGCAGTCTATAATTATAAATATTTTCTCGTATTTGAAAAACACACTTACCTTGGTGGGATCGAACTCGGGACCTCTGGATCGTGAGCTAACTGCTTTACGTAGAAGACTATTTCTTAATTTGATGTAAGTGTTATATATAGTCTACATGTGTCATAACCAGCGCAAATATATAATTTTTCAAAAAGCATCTTAAGAAACAAATTCAGTTTAAAAAGAGTAATAAAATTTTAAATTGGATATAAGAATGATATCCGCAATATTATTTCAAAACTTGTACACTTTTATCACGACGAATTAGTACAGATCTTCATATAAAATGTATTTGTGCATTACTTTCATCTCTCTTCCTTAATATTATCAGGAATTACTCATTATAATGTTTCTATACAAATTGTAGTACTGGTCAATGATTAATTTCATATGGAATATTCCGTTCAGTACTTGAGTATTAACATTAAAATACTGGCCAGTGATTTATTACACACGGAATTTTCGGTCCAGTACTTCAGTACTAACATTGAAATACTCATCAGTAATTCAACACAAGTATTTATTACACAAGTATTTATCACTTAGTATTAAATGCATTTTTATCAGAAATTTAATACTAAGTATTCAATACTCGTCCTGTATTGAATACTACTTTCATAAATTACTGACCAGTAATAAAATACTGTGCAATACTTGGATCACAGTGATTCAAGTACTAATAAATACTTAATTTTAGTATTATTAATACACAAAATAAGTATTTATTACTAACCAGCTAGTAATACTTTTTTGTAAGGGAATTGGTAGAATAAAGTTTAAAGTATATTTCATATAAGTATAAGGCATTTCACTGCAGTCTCGTTGAATAGAAGACACTTAATTCTGATTCAGCTATTATCTTTTTCTTTAGACTTAAGTTAAAATTTTAGGATTAGCGTCATAACATAAAAGAAAGTCTTTCCGTTCCGTTACGTGAGTTGCTGCGATGTACGTTTTCTCGAGAATAGCGGAAAAGGCCGATAATGGTCGTTGAATGAGCTCGATGGTCCCGTTCGTTGAACCCGCAAAAAACGTGGGGAGAGGAGAGGAGAGGATAAGGTAGGACACCGTCGGGGACGGCGCGATTTCCGAGTGACCGAAAGCGACGACGATTTACTGGAGAATGTTACGCGGTTTTTTCCCTTCCCCTCATCCCGCGGAGAGAGAGCGCGAATAAGAGGAAAACCGCAAATCGATGGACCAAGGATAACCCGCATGCGGCGCGGCGTGTCTCCGCGTATTTTCAAGCATTGTCAACAAACAATGAAACGGTTACGAGACGCGTTAACGGCGGCCATTGTCTCGCACCCGTGACAGGGGCAAAATGTTCGCGCACAATGGCTTCCTCATACGTCTGACTACGCGCATCCCGCTGTTCCTGGTAACCAGAGGGACAACACTCTACATCTCTCTTTTGGCGTCTCTCCCTCTCTTTCTCTATAGCCCGCTCTCGTTCCTCTTTTCCTCTTTGGCCCTTTCCCCCCGTTTTTGCTCGATCCTCGGTTTTCATCAGACAAAACAGCATTGGCGCGTACGAGTTTGAGATAACGATGATTATCACGAGCTCCACGATATCGTGCATTCGGCATTCTTGCTTAACGCACGTATATACGCTAGCTATTATCGGAAAATTCAGACGCAAGGTTTACATAAACAGTCTTGCGTATTAGCAACAGCTAGTGTGACACACAAGCGCGTACATCAGTAACGAATTTATGAAAATGATTTTCGTGTGTGCTGCTTATCAGAAACTTCAAAAGAAAAAATTATAATATACGCATGACTAACTCAGACACCTTTTTTGTACAATTTTCAAGCAACTTGTTTCTATACAGAACGTGTCTTTATTTATATTTATATGTATATACACATATAATATTATTCCTATATTATTATGTATTATTATATCATTATTATTATATTCATTATATATACGTATGTACTAGAGTCCGACCGAAAATTCGGTTTCTGTTTCGATTTCGGCCTCGGTCAGTTTCGGCCAAAAATCGGAGTTTCGATTGGGCTTCGTTTTCGGCCGAAAGTGAAAAGATGTTTCGGCGACGTAGTCGAAACTGTTTATTTTCCACCAATTTCTCAAAGGCTTGTTTAAAAAATATTTTTATTAAACCAATGTATTTCATCTTGTTCAATTTTCGTTTTGTATTATATAACATGGAGATATACGATTTTTTCATACATCGCTATTACGATATTATTGTTAGCGAAGATCAGATCCCTACGTGTATCTCAAGTTACGCGATATGTTTCTCGAGGTATATTATTTCTGTCCGCCCAATATTTGGAAAAACTACTTTGATTTAGTAGGGAGGAGAGTCACGCGAGCGAAAAATTCGCGCCGCGCCGTCGATGGAAACGTATATGAGCATTTGGAATCCCACTCTCGCGTGTGCTAATGCGAATTTCTGGCATTACGGGCATGAAACATGGCTGTGCCACGCCTGATTCGGGCAGGTCCGCAAGCACAACTCGGCGTGCCGCCGGCAGGGACCGCGGGATTTAACGAGAACCGTATCGGGTGCATCAGACGCAGCCGGACGGCATAAACACATTGAGCCTATCGATCCGATTCCCATCTGCGAGAGTAAAGAGCAATGTGAGAAATTACAGGTGGCTCTCTCCTGCGTGCGCGCGCCTGCTCTACTCTCTCCTGATATTATTAATAATGCATTCAGAATTCCGGCGAAAAACGTGACAAGCCAGCGTGCATAACGGTAACGGCGGGTCCTCACAGACGCCAAAATTTCCAGCAATTCACCGCGTTACGTGATAAAGTGCACAATGTAAAAATCCCGATTTCACCTGCGGGACACCCGTGAAAGCCCGGAATTTCTATAATATTTTAGAAAATGAGCGTGTTCGCGCGAGTACCGGACACACGTTCATTGATGGATTCTCTCCCATTAGTATTATTATTCATTATAGGAAACGACGTGGAAGTCATTTGAAATCTAATAATGAGATGAATATTTCGCGGACATTTCCAGCGATTACACGCTCAATAAAATACTATTGATCTTTCAATTAAAGATTTGGCTGCGTTATGTGAATTCAGCGTGTGTCATGTGCTCTGAAACTTGGCAGAATTTTGAACGTGTTACGGTTATTAATTTAGAACCTGCATGCTTTTCCCAATTTATGTATTAGATATAATCGCACAATGTTTTATGTTCTATGATACAATAAAACAAAAAATTTATTTTGCCGTAATTATTTGTAATATTGTACTTGAAAAAGAAACTTGGAAATGTGGGAGGAGACAAAAAAGTTGGCCCACAAACACAAAATTTCCTCGTCTGGCAACACGGTTAACTTGTACATCCGTATAAGGTATAAGATTGAAAATTTTTTTCGTTGCTTTTCCATTCGCGTATACAACGCGGCGCGAGAGACTTCGTTAAAGGCGATACCGTGTAAAAATTAGGGAATCGTTCTCTCGAGTACTCGAGAATAACGCGGAAAGTGCGACAAGCGCCCCGGCAAAGTAAATAATACCGTCTCGACAAGAGTCACGTAATTGCTTATTGTCGCCAAGTCGAGTGGCACGAGCGTTTCTCTCGGAGGTCATAAGATTTCCCGGAAAATACGGAAATGAAGTCGTTTAGACGCAACTCCGTCGCCGCGCCGAGCCACCCCCCACCGGGCTATCGTCGCGTCGCGTCGTCACGAAGATCTCGACTCTCGTTCCCTTGATTTCCTTTTTCGTTCCGTGACCGATCGCGCTCCTACGCTTCGCAAATTGCTTCGTTGCTCACGAACAAATCCTACGTTAATTGATACCGACTGCCTTTCAAGGTGCTCACGCTGATCCCGGAATGACAAAGTTGCCGCCAATATGGCAGAAAGCCGCGGAGTAAAGATTAAATTGCGATCTCGCGCAAAAATTTTTCGTATACCTTCAAGTTGTTACGATGATTCCGTAGATCGATAGTGTTGGAGCATAAACATCTCTATGTTATCTCTCATATAATTAACAATTATGTGTTATGTGTTATTTTTAAATATCGATCAATCGAACACTTCGACTCTGGGACCAATTAAGGCTATGCGGTCCAATTCGGTGAGCGTGAATCGGACCGCAACCTAACTTTCTCATAACGCACCGCAAACATCCAGGTGAAATATCTTTGACTATAAAATTTAAGTCTTGAATGTTTCAATTTGATGTTGCGTTTATGTTATCTAATTTAAAACAGTTTTGCAGCTTTGTAGAAGTTCTTTCCGTTTTTTCTCTTCTTCTGCGAGCCATGGCGACGAACAAACTGTCTCTGAAGCTGTTTATGTCAATTTGTACATAAAAGATATACGTGATGATTCAAGGCGTAATCTTCACGCCTTGCCAATCTCACTATATTAAAATCGAATTGTATTGTATTGTAAATTTATAAAATCTATAAATGATGGCAATTGATTAAAATGATCAGTATGTCTGATTATATTTTAAGAGGATCCTAAAGCCGTCTGTAAAACCGACATTTTAAAAATGCGCACATCTTTTTATGACTTCTTTATGGATTTAAAAAAAAACCTCCAACCTTCTCCAAAGTTAAAGTATATGCACTACCTAATGCTTTCCACGAAGGTCGATTTTATACCGAGAACGAAAATAATTTCAGAAATGTAGATAATAAGACATTAAAAATGTTCTGCGTTAAAGATGTTCAGGTATTACGACTAAAAATTGCTGAAAACTCTTTGAATATAAATAGATTCTATAGATTTTATCATAAAAAAATTATGTCAAAATTTGAGGCTATTTAGGAAGCTTGTTATTGAGAAAATTAAATAATAAAATTATACGTTATAGGAAAATTGGGGAAAAATTATTATATCTTAGTAAAAAATGATGAAAAACATTGAACTTAATTACAGATGAGGAGACTATGAGTAACACACACACACACTATCGAATGTCGTATGCAATGTTGCCTGCATGCAAATTCAAAAAGTGATTTAACTTTTGAAACTGATTGTACATAAGAAACCTATAAACTTTTAGCAGGGAAAATATATCTGTACCGTCTGAACATATACCTAAGTTAATATTCAACGTTTCTAGAGTTAATGTACAAATTCTTGGTAACATTTTATGTGTTAAAATAAACACGTAATAAATTGCGTTACTTTTATCTTTATGAGAGTTTCCTGTTAAAAATCTGTTAAAAATCGACATGTTTCTTACATAAAATGATAACATTGTCTTCTGTTTTCTGTAAGAAAACAAGAAGAAAGAATAACATTTTATTTTAATTAAATTTAACATCATAAATATGTTAACACAATTGAGAATTTAATTGACTATACTGGCAATGATTTATGATGCCAGTATAGTCAATTAAATTTTCAATTGTTAATTATTGACTGGCGAAGTAAATGTTACTTATTCGGTATAAATATGTTAATTTAACGTAAATGTCTATGCACGAATGCAAGTATGACAGAATACGTGTATGTATATGTATATGTATAAGGTAGGGTATCTAAAACAAAACTTCGGAATATCTCGAAAACTGAGCACGGCAGGTAAAAATGTTTCAGATAAAAGTTGTAGTTTGGAGGAAGACAAATAATGGCAAAATCACTTTTTGATTTTTGAAAGTCACATAAGCTTATCGTTTCCATTAAAGGAATAGAATTATACAATTATATTTTTATATATAATTATACGATTATACATATTTTTTACGTAATATGATTCTTTTACATACGCGTATATTCTTATAAGTATTAAAGTAAATTTATAAAAAAATATTTACGAGATACTTAATTCTAACATATTTTAATATAAAATATAAAATATCTCTTATTGTTAAACTATTAATGTTTTAACCATACCTTAATACTTTTATGCACAGAATAATGAGATAAATTAATTGATGTAAAGAAAACACAATTGTTTTTTAGAAAATTATGTAATCACACAATTATGCAAGATGTAATTACATATCTTTTTTATCCCCTCTAGACAACTTTTTTGTCTAAAAATTTTTGCCTGCCGGACTCGATTTACGATATATTCCGGTGTTTTGTTTTAGAAGCCTCACTTTGTATATACGGTATATGAATGGTCCTACGTTATTGGGAAGCAGTTGGTAGGATCGACGGGAGAGGAAGCGAAATATATTGGCGCCGCGGCGGGTATAGGCATGACTGGCCCCGATCTGTCACACAAATCATCCTCTTCGGGTCGCCATGACGTACACCTTTACCAAACACATAGTGGCATACTCGTCGCTACTTTTGCCCTCCGTTCACATAAATATACCAGTTCCCTGAATAGCTATATATAATATAAATAATCGGCGACGCCTTATCGTAGCTACTGCACAGTTTGAACAGCTCGATCGTGCCAATACCGTGACTTTTGAAAAACAATCTATCTATCTATATCTATATGTTATGTTCAAAGCCCGAAACGCGGATATTTCTAGCATTGACTGGTCAATGCTGCGGAATGACTGGTCAATCCTAAAGAATAACCATCAAGCGTTTTGATTAAAACAGTTAGGTATCAGGCTGGGAGTTTAATTAGTTTTATTATGCGCGGGAAGGGGCTCCGCTTACGGTTCTCCCACCTATTTGTGTACTGTTTGTACACACATATCAACAAATTACCACAAAACTTTGACTAATTGTAAGACGCTTGGCCGTTCGGCAGAATTGGTTAGTTAATCCTAGGATTGACCGCGTTTTGGGCTTTAACCATGACATATATATATATATATATATATAATATATATATATATATATATATATATATATACATATATATATATATATATATTATATTAACAAATGTCCTCTGACTGACTGACTGATTCATCAACGCCCAGCCCAAACCTAAACCTAGAAACATGAAATTCGGGGAGTATATTTTTTCTCTAACGTGAGCACCGATTAAGAAGAGATTTTTAGAAAATCGACCTCTAAGAGGATGAAAAGAGGTAAAATGTGTTTTCACGGATTTCTCAATATCTCTTAGACCCGATAAGATATCGACTTGGTTTTTTATTTAAAGTAGTTATCTTTCTCTTTTTATTTTTCTCTCTCTCTCTCTTTCTCTCTCTCTCTCTCTCTCCCTCTCTCTCTCTCTCTCTCGTAGCGAAAGCACGGATATCAAGCTAGTATATGTATATATAAATTATATAATTCCAAATTGCTGGATTCGCCTTTCGATTTTAAATTGTATTAGGAGAAATAACCGATTTGCATTTGAACAAAAGGCGATTACCATTTGTCGAATGTGCCATCAGTACGCTAACGATTGCGAAAATGAGAACGACGAGCTAAATGGAGGGTCACGAACTCTATCGTGGTGCTCTTATTACACCGTTATATCTCCCGCCAGGACTGTAATAAGCATCAACAGCAATACCGAATGATACCAAGCCAATGGCAATTATTTTTCTCGGTCGCATTATGGCGCGTCCTGATAAATAGCCGGTCGTTTCCGCGGTATTTTACATTCCACGCCAAGTAAGGTGCGATGTTTCCCAGATCTATTGCGCAACTTTTATCGCCGACGCGAATATTAGATCCTATTTCTCTGCTACGTATACCTCCTTTTGCCTCCATAAAAGCAATAACACATAATTCACGAGGTTAACAATTTGGCTCCGCGTGAGATAAGCGAGTGCCAAGCTGGCACATCTCGTGCCTATATTCTACAAACCTTTCTGCGCAAACATTATTTAACTTGAATATTCGTAAACCTTTTAAATTTTTCTTTAAAAATCCTATCTCTACTACTTCCAATTTTTATAAACGTATGAAAAATATTGCACTACAAAATGTAGGATTAAACCAATATTTGATTAACAAATATCTGTGAGAACTGACGCCACGCGTTCTGTACCTGCGTAAAAAAATCGATTTTCTTCCTGCACTGTGCGAAATATTATTTTGCAGTGTCGTTAACACATATACACTTCGTTTCATATGTACACTGGTTTACATCCAAAAGGATTCGATTAATGAGACGCAGAGTACATAACGTATGTAAATAATATATTATACATATATATGCATACATATATACATATAGTGTACATTACACATGTGTATATACTGCAGGTTAGGTTATTTTAATTAATCCACTCAAAATTAAAAAATTCTTAACAAAAAGAGCTTTATTACAGTGTTTTGAAAACGTCTCAATATCAGCTATAAAAAATATGTGATAAAAAATAGAGATTTCTATTTGATAAAATAAAGTTGGCCTTGAAATAGTGTTTTGATTTTGACTCAAGGTCAAAACAACTTTTGCCTAAAGTTTCCTTCTAAAACTTATGGATTTTGAAATATTTGAGTAAATTATATTGTAATTGAAATAGCTCATTCTTACACATATATATGTTTACACATACACACACATGTAACGGAAATTGCGAGCGCGCAATCGGCTGTCAAAGGTGAAGGCGCAATTCGAAACTTACATCAAACATCACAAGAACGAGTCGTCTAAGAACGGGGATGCCTGTTTCCGCGAGATGACTCGTGAAAGAAATAAAATTCGTCGAAACGAACGTCCCGCACCGAAAAACGAGCCGTTACGACTAAAATGTCAAATTTGACGTGTTGAAAAAGATGACGGCAGGAAGCGAAGAATACCCGACGCAAAAGGAAAGAAATATACGGGGGAGGGCAGACTGGAGACCAGGTCACCCAGCACAAAGAACGATGATGAATCGCGGCTTGATGATTGTAAGAAATTGCAACGCGCAAGTCCGGAGGTCTCGGATGAAGCTTGAATGCACCTTACCTATCGACCTAGCGTATCGACGAACTCGGCGAACACTTTGAAAAGAACAATAAAGGAGCACGACGTATCTAGCACCTTATTTGTAACTGTCGTACATACGATATCTCTGTTCTAGCTATAATAATAAAAAATTGTGTTTTAAGAATTTCAGAAATAAGTATAATACGAGAAGTATAAAAGTATAAAACTAAAGACACATGTAGACTGTGTTGTAGAGAAGACCGGGGACAAAAGTAACGCGGGATGAACGTAACAAATGTGATTATTTAAAATCTATCAGTCCTGTACGAATCTATTTCCTACTGCACATCATCTTTTGAATGCCCCTCCCACCTCAGTAGCGTTTGAAACTCAGTGATGAAAGATTATGCGTTTATTGCGTCGACGCAAACTCGGTCAAAGATTTTGTGTTATTTTTGTTTTTGAATATTTTATTGGAAATTTGGTTTATTCCCTTATTTATTGTAATATTATATAAATTAATCACTATATATTCCTTTCAATAGTCTGTAGTTTGGTAGGGAAAACCGGGGCGGAGTCGTCACTACAGTTATCTCGAAACCTGTATGTTGTGTGAACTCGCCATTAAGTTAGTTCTCCGGTCCTTGTACTAGAGAAAATTGATTTTCTATAGATTTTCTTGAAACTGTGAATATACGTTAATTTAGGTGTGCTTTATGCGTGGTATAAACTTCAGTACCTCTTGCGGTATAAAAAATCAAGATACTGAGCTTCAAAGTTTCAACTTTTACTAAATTTTGGTAAAAATTGAAACTTTGGGGAGGCTCAGTATCTCGATTTTTTATACCGTAAGAGGTACTGAAGTTTATACCACGCATAAACCACACCTAAATTAACGTATATTCACAGTTTCAAGAAAATTTATAGAAAATCGATTTTTTCTAGTACAAGAACCGGAGAACTACCTTAATATAGTAAACGCTACTTGGTGTCCATGTGACCAACGAAGTTTGATGAGATTATGTGCCATGTTGTGATTTTTATTAAGGCAAACGTGTTTTTGGAGGTCAAAAGTGAAATTTTTTGCGCGTCAAAAATTTTTAATATTTTAAATATTATTTTCTCTTTGAATCTCGAAATAAGTGATTCTGAAGAGTAATGCATGTTGAACACGAATCCAGTGAAGTTTTTTTTTATTTTCGTAGATTTCTAATATTTTATGAGCGATCAAACTTAAAATCTGTGTCTGGGGCAAAGTCGCCATCAAGACCGGAGCGGACTCGTCACTGTGACGACTTTATCCCGGTGGTTTCACTCTATTTTTTGTTGCAAATGCGTCATTGTATTTCTCAATTGCAAGAAAATGGTACGCACGTACCATCGCAAAACGACTCCCGTCGACAAAGAGCAACCCAGGAAGGCAGTTCTTGCGGTAAAAAAAGATAAAAATAATCAAAAAGATAAAATTAAGACAAAAGTAACCGCAAAACAATTTGGAGTCCCGAGAACTACGTTGAACGACTGGCTGAAGAAGAATAATGATGAAATAGTACACTTGGATGACGTGGAGTTTGATATCATAAAAGCTTCAAAAATCAAGTCAAAGTCAAGAAAGCAGCAGTGATCGGATTCCGACGAGGACTTGGATAATATGTGCTGCGTGTGCTTAGAGATGACAAAGAACAGAGCTGACGAGAAACAGTGCATTTCATTTCATGCGAGCATTAGGGCACACAAGTTCGTGCGCTTTTCTTGTAATTATTTTCCGCCATCGTGTTTTTACTTAATAAATGTTTCCATTTTTCTATTAAAAAATAATTAATAAAATGTATTCTATTATTTTTCATGATCGGAATTATGTATTTTTATTTAAAATCCAGTCCGAGGATGGAGTGACGACTCTGCCCTGGCAATTTTGACAATTCAATTTTTGCACCTTTGTCGTTTTTACCGGTTGAACAAAGTGACGTAGGCTAAAAATGCCCTTATAAATTTTGCAGCCAAGGGTTCATTCTTTACAACGGTACACCACATTTTACTCAAATTATTTGTTTTGTTGTTAAAAATCGGCACCAAAAAATAGTGACGACTTCGCCCTGCTCTTCCTTACATGAAAACAATATTTGTAAGTTAGTCTTTTTTTTTAATATAAAAGTCAGTGTTTAACTAATTCTGGCAGAAATATAAGTCAAGATGAAAGTATAACAGTCTGTTACTTTTATCCCGAAAGTATAATAATCATTATATATTATTGGTGTTGATTTCCATATATATATATATTTTTTTTATAAAAATACTTTTATTAGGACGAATATAGAAAACGGGCTAACTAAGAACCATGCGCGGTAAATGATGCGCGAGAGTTTTATTTATATTTTACATATTTACTGACCTTTGACTGCGTGCCGACTAGATTTGTTAGACTTGAAACACAGCTCCGGTTAGAGTAGTAAAATCTCCCTCCTACACCTAATTAAACCGATTCGATTTAATTTTTGATGCTATATGCATTAAAAATTAACTGAGGCATGCCTCAGTGGTCGAATTGGTACAACACCTTCACGGAATGAAGGAAGTTCCAGGTTCGAACCCTGGCTGAGGTAATATTTTTCGCAATGATTTCTTTACAGTTATTTAGATGCATACCCTTACAAAAAAGTATTACTGACTAAATACTTAAAATCTCAGTGATTTAATACTGTCAATATTTATTTGGGAAATACTGGGAAAATACTGGTAATGATAAATATTATAGGTAGTGATTAATACTACACAGAACTACTGGTGCTTAGTATTGAATTACTCACCGATATTTCGATTTCCGATATTTACCCGGCATAAAAAAAATTTTTTTTTTTTCGAAATTTTATTACTATTTTATAACTAAATTTGTTTCTTAAGATGCAGTCTATAATTATAAATATTTTCTTGTATTTAAAATAACACACTTACCTTGGTGGGATCGAACTCGGGACCTCTGGATCGTGAGCCAACTGCCTTACGTGGTAGACTACTTCTTAATTTGATGTAAGTGTTATATATATAGTCTACATGTGTCATAACCAGCACAAATATATAATTTTTCAAAAATCATCTTAAGAAACAAATTCAGTTTAAAAAGAGTAATAAAATTTTGAATTGGATATTAAAATGATATCTTCAGTACTATTTCAAAACTTGTACACTTTTATCACGACGAATTAGTACAGACCTTCATATAAAATGTATTTGTGCCTTACTTTTATCTCTTTTTCTTAATATTATCAGGAATTACACCCATTATAATGTTTTTATACAAATTGTAGTACTGGTCAGTGATTAATTTCACATGGAATATTCAGTTCAGTACTTGAGTATTAATATTAAAATACTGGCCAGTGATTTATTACACATGGAATTCTTGGTTCAGTACTTCAGTACTAACATTGAAATACTCATAAGTAATTCAACACAAGTATTTATTACACAAGTAATTTTCACCTAGTATTAAATGCTTTCTCATCAGAAATTTAATACTAAGTATTCAATACTCGTCCTGTATTAAATACTACTTTCATAAATTACTGACCAGTAATAAAATACTATGCAATACTTGGATCACAGTGATTCAAGTACTAATAAATACTTAATTTTAGTATTATTAATACACAAAATAAGTATTTATTACTAACCAGCTAGTAATACTTTTTTGTAATAGCATAAAAAATTAAGTAGTAAAACCCCCCGCTACACCTAATTAAATCGATTCAATTTAATTTTTGATGCTATATGCATCTAAATAACTGTAAAGAAATCATTGCGAAAAATATTACCTTAGCCAGGGTTCGAACTTGGAACTTCCTTCATTCCATGAAGGTGTCGTACCAATTCGACCACTGAGGCATGCCTCATTTTACTACTCCAACCGGAGCTGTGTTTCAAGTCTAACAAATCTAGTCGGCACGCAGTTGTTACGTCCTGCAGACTCCACGATATCCCTTTTTCGCGGGAATCCTTATGCGCCTAAGATAGCCCTAAGATTAGAATAAACAAGCCGAGTACGGACGGTTATCGATCGGGGTGAGGTTAGATCTCCTCGCATTCCTTTTTTTTATATACAACTATAATAGCTATTTGCTTAGGGGACGAAGCGACCTTCCAGAGTAAAATACTGACAGACGGGGCATACGTAATCGGATTTTGTCTATTAACCTTGTCTGGCCCATAACTATAAACCCGGCGACACGACGCGCCAAAAGGGCCTCAATCCCAGACAGAGTTGATGAAGATCTTTATTGCATCCAGCGAGCCTTCTAAAATTGCTCGTGCGATGTTTCTGACAAACAGAGCCAAAGCCTAGGACGTGATTGTAAATACACGTGGTGAAAGTTCTGTTTGCCTTGTACCTACTATTAAGATTGAGAAGTATGCATCGTCTGTCGATATAAAAACGCGAGATAAGTAAGGAACCCCAATAAAAGAGAAATCGGCGATAGCCGGAAAACAAATGCGTCACTGGAAAGAACCGATGGGTTACACCCCCAATAAGACAGTGGAGGCCAAGAGGGGGGCTCACCAATGAAAAACCGCAAAAATCGATAACCGTCTCTAGCTTTCCAGGATAGGCGAAAACTTAAAAATCTACCTCTTGGGTGAGGAACATCTCAACCAATAAAAAATCCGTTAAACAAAAATTAGAAACATCCCGCCAATCCGAAATTCTTTAAACAATAAACCAGACACACCCCACATGAAATCCACCCCTTCCATTCCCTATATTTTCCTATATAAACTCCGAGATTGCGACACTCGCGCTCTCAAAACTTCTCAGTCTCTTCAAGCCTCTGAAGATTTAGTCTGCATTTCGGCATTATAATCGTGATCTCTTCCGTTTTCGAGTCACGATTTCGCATTTAGAGTCTGTGCAAAAGATCCAGCAGCACATCAATCGCTCCGACTCATTCACCAGCGACACCGAGAAGAAACCCACTCGTTTTGAACTAATCAAGTAGTAAGTCCCGTAATTTTCTTGATCCTTTTTTTTCCGCGTTATTGCCTCCCCCCCTTCTTAAACGGTCTATCGATTGTCGGACCCTCGGAAGCTCATTATATATTTGGGGCCGGTCAGTGTAGACATCAGGTTCCCAGCGGTCGTTGGCGTTGTCGTGGGCCTGACTTGCCTCCCGGCGTCTCGCCGCTGTCGTGGACTCAGCTGGTCCACTGACCTCCCTGAGCTTATGCTCGTGGGTCGGTTAGTATAGGCATCGAGTTCCCAGCGGTCGTTGGCGTTGTGGCAGGCCTGACTTGGCTCCCGGCGTCTCGTCGTTGTCGTGAGCCCAGACTGTCCACTGACCTTCCCCCCCCTAAGCTCGACGATTTTCTTTTGTTCGCTTCCGACCGGGTCCGAGAGAGATCGACTAAAAATAAGTAAATATTTTTAGTGGACCCGAAAGTCTTAGCCCCTCAAGGACCGAATCTCCGCACAATTAGGCGACATAGAAATCGCCAGAACAAGCGGGCGCGACGGGAGGTCAAACTCCCCCGGGAGCAGCTCAACGCCGGTCCTCCGCGACTCGCCACCCCACCGCCCCTACTAGCTTCTACGAAAGAACCCGGTTGTTCAAACCAGAATTGTCCCGCTACCATCCTGCCCTATCGCCCAGTCGTCCTACCCTCCCGCCCAATAGTCGAACATCGCCCTATTTGCCGTGTGGGTCCGTTTCGCGTGGTCCTGCCTCGCGTGGTCCCCGTTAACCCCGATCCAGTCCGCTTCTTAGAACCTCCCGATTCCCCCTCCTCTTCCCGAAGTCCGTCCCCAACCTCCTCGACTGCCTCGACCCTCGATCCCGAGACCATAACATTAGATTAATGACTGTAGAAATTAACCTTATTTTTTATATGTTTTTAACTTCATAATTTAAATACAACTTTAATTTTAAGGCCGACTTAAATTAATTTACACACATACACAACACTTCACTAAATTCATGTAAAATCACTACTAATTCCGATTGTAATAATAGCGGGCAGGATGTTCATTATCAAGTAGGTTTTCCTTAAAGATCCTGCCCGATCACCCCCGCACCTATGTATTACCCGCGAGAAATATACACACATGTCACACCTACATTTAATACATTTACCCTTTATCTGGATTTGTTTATTATTTGTACTATCGCCTGATTTTTTTTCTTTACTCAATGTCATTAATAAATTCTATGTTAATTTGTAATAAATGTTCTATTTATTTCTAAGATAAACTCAAATGTTTCTTTCATTAAATTGAGACCTCATCCTACCATCCACCTCTCGAAATTGCACGAGGTCCGATCCTGAGTTAAAGGGATTAAATTCTCTGACTCGAAAAAGGACCGACGATCGCACCGCTCATGAAAGGCGTCCTAAGGTCTTTACAGACGTTGACCCTTTCTGAGTCATAAAAGTGCGTTCGGCTCGCGCCACGCGTCTCCGAGCGCGTACCTGCGAGCGACATTTGTAAGTATCTAGCTGCGTCCTCCCTTCCCCCGACCCCTCTGGCTAGCCCTTTTCCTTGCTTCCCAGATTTTCACATCCTAATCCCGGGGTTGGACGTAACACAGTCAAAAGTTGGTAAATATATATGTAAAATAAAAATATAAATAAAACTTTCGCGCATCATTTACCGCGCCTGGTTCTTAGTTAGCCCGTTTTCTATATTCGTACGGCTTTCCATTGAAACCTATACTTCGACTCTTATTAGGATTAATTTAAAATGTCAAATATACGAAAAAAGACAACAAATAGAGGTCTAACAACGAAATATACTCGTATGAATTCCGACAAAAAAAGCCCATGAAGCTTGCACTAATAACAAATTTAATTATGTTTGCTATAATTGTCTCTCTGAGTAATGACTTCTTTCTTAATTTTGTACCAAATATCAAAGTATTCCATACTTTTTTAAATTAATTTTTTATTTTTTTATTTTATATTAATATCGATTTCAAGATCTTAGAAATCTTTGTTACCTGGATGTTTGTCACCTTTCAAATTTTTACTATTTACAGATATAGGTAATTACCTAATCGTAATTTAGAAATCGTTTATGTTATAAAAGAGAAATTCTTTGTTATGTTAAGAACTTTCGTTAATTTTGTGTTTGTATAATTTATGTCTGAAATAATTTAAAATGCTCAGAAGTATTATAATTATTTTAGAATATAAAAGTATCTTTGTCTTGGAGCAATTAACAAGACAGAAATTAAACGTTTTACTACATTATGTTCGTTTTTATTTTATTTTACCATGTCACAATCAACTCTGAATCTTATTACAACCGGCCTTAGGGATAGCAACAATTGTAACAAACCTTAATCTTCATAAAATTTAATTTTTCTACTTAATTATATGATAACAATTAAAGTAATTTAAATCGACCTGACTGGCAATATATATAACGTCTTTTCCGATATGAACATTGAAAAAACCGTGAGCCAACTTGGTTTGTCGGATTCACACAGCACTTTTTTTTCAGATCGATATCGAGACATTATTAATTTCGACCATAGTTTTGGTCCGTTGATGTAATTTCTAAATTAAATAGTTTTTAATTTTATTGCGAAAAAATATCACCCCAGCCAGGGTTCGAACCTGGAACCTCCCGTATACCGTGCGGGTGTCGTGCCAATTCGACCACTGAGGCTGTGGTAATATTTATCGCAATAACAACTGTAAGATGGAGCACCGATTATTAGGTCGACGGTGTATAATAAACAGAATAATAAATTTCTTTCGCCAGTATATAGAATAACAATTAAAGTAATTTAAATCGACCTGACTGGCAATATATATAACGTCTTTTCCGATATGAACATTGAAAAAACCGTGAGCCAACTTGGTTTGTCGGATTCACACAGCACTTTTTTTTCAGATCGATATCGAGACATTATTAATTTCGACCATAGTTTTGGTCCGTTGATGTAATTTCTAAATTTAATAGTTTTTAATTTTATTGCGAAAAAAAATATCACCCCAGCCAGGGTTCGAACCTGGAACCTCCCGTATACCGTGCGGGTGTCGTGCCAATTTGACCACTGAGGCTGTGGTAATATTTATCGCAATAACAACTGTAAGATGGAGCACCGATTATTAGGTCGACGGTGTATAATAAACAGAATAATAAATTTTTTTCGCCAGTATATAGAATAACAATTAAAGTAATTTAAATCGACCTGACTGGCAATATATATAACGTCTTTCCGATATGAACATTGAATTGGCACGACACCCGCACGGTATACGGGAGGTTCCAGGTTCGAACCCTGGCTGGGGTGATATTTTGTCGCAATAAAATTAAAAACTATTTAATTTAGAAATTACATCAACGGACCAAAACTATGGTCGAAATTAATAATGTCTCGATATCGATCTGAAAAAAAAGTGCTGTGTGAATCCGACAAACCAAGTTGGCTCACGGTTTTTTCAATGTTCATATCGGAAAAGACGTTATATATATTGCCAGTCAGGTCGATTTAAATTACTTTAATTGTTATTCTATATACTGGCGAAAGAAATTTATTATTCTGTTTATTATACACCGTCGACCTAATAATCGGTGCTCCATCTTACAGTTGTTATTGCGATAAATATTACCACAGCCTCAGTGGTCGAATTGGCACGACACCCGCACGGTATACGGGAGGTTCCAGGTTCGAACCCTGGCTGGGGTGATATTTTGTCGCAATAAAATTAAAAACTATTTAATTTAGAAATTACATCAACGGACCAAAACTATGGTCGAAATTAATAATGTCTCGATATCAATCTGAAAAAAAAGTGCTGTGTGAATCCGACAAACCAAGTTGGCTCACGGTTTTTTCAATGTTCATATCGGAAAAGACGTTATATATATTGCCAGTCAGGTCGATTTAAATTACTTTAATTGTTATTCTATATACTGGCGAAAGAAATTTATTATTCTGTTTATTATACACCGTCGACCTAATAATCGGTGCTCCATCTTACAGTTGTTATTGCGATAAATATTACCACAGCCTCAGTGGTCGAATTGGCACGACACCCGCACGGTATACGGGAGGTTCCAGGTTCGAACCCTGGCTGGGGTGATATTTTGTCGCAATAAAATTAAAAACTATTTAATTTAGAAATTACATCAACGGACCAAAACTATGGTCGAAATTAATAATGTCTCGATATCAATCTGAAAAAAAGTGCTGTGTGAATCCGACAAACCAAGTTGGCTCACGGTTTTTTCAATGTTCATATCGGAAAAGACGTTATATATATTGCCAGTCAGGTCGATTTAAATTACTTTAATTGTTATTCTATATACTGGCGAAAGAAATTTATTATTCTGTTTATTATACACCGTCGACCTAATAATCGGTGCTCCATCTTACAGTTGTTATTGCGATAAATATTACCACAGCCTCAGTGGTCGAATTGGCACGACACCCGCACGGTATACGGGAGGTTCCAGGTTCGAACCCTGGCTGGGGTAATATTTTTTCGCAATAAAATTAAAAACTATTTAATTTAGAAATTACATTAACGGACCAAAACTATGGTCGAAATTAATAATGTCTCGATATCGATCTGAAAAAAAGTGCTGTGTGAATCCGACAAACCAAGTTGGCTCACGGTTTTTTCAATGTTCATATCGGAAAAGACGTTATATATATTGCCAGTCAGGTCGATTTAAATTACTTTAATTGTTATTCTATATACTGGCGAAAGAAATTTATTATTCTGTTAATTATATGATGTCAAATTTTATTCATCCTATAATTAAGGCAAAGAATGTGTTTACCAAATAAAGGATAAACACTTTATATGCAAACAAACAAATGGAAAATATCAATCCAAATAAGGAAAATGTTACGTTTGTCTTTGGGCTCTCCTATTGTAATTTGTGACTCAACGTAAAGGTAAAAATGTAGGAAAATTTAGTATTTAAAAAAAAACCCCACATGAAAGAAAAACGTACGCTATATCCTTATAACGTACACGTGTTATTATATTTTCCAGTCAAATCACAAAAAGCGTTGTCGTATGTTTCATCTCTCGACCGAACGTCGGGTGGTGACAAGTGCCACCTCGCGTCATCTTTCCGCAAAATCAGATCTTGTTAAACGTTTCTCCGCCGTATGAATCTATTCTGTGAACCTGATTCACATGCTCCCCCCTGATCCTTGACAATTTGTACGAATTGTCTACTTCATGCTCCATCGGCGATCCCCGGTGTCCAATATTGTCAAGCATCTCAAGTGGAAGTGACGTTCGTGGCCCTGCCGCGAAATTCCACTTGAACTTGCGCCAACATTTCCGATAACGAAGCTGAGACATTTTTCGGGGGATAAAGAGACGCGGGGATAGAGAAAATGCGTATAGAAATTACGAGAAGCGGAAAAAGACCACCGGAAAAGAGACGAGAATGCGAGAGAAACGAGAGACCTGTCGAGGAAAACGAGGAGGATAAGAAGGAGGCGAAAAGGAGGAAGACCTGCGGAATCGTTTCTGGTCGATTTTTCAGAGTGAAGGGGAGGCGTCATCTCTCCCTTTTGAAAACGTCATATAACCGGAAGTGAGAACGCTGCGGCGCGGCGGTTCTGGCAAGCCGCGGTATGCCGGTTGGTGTTGGTGGAGAGAAGGACGAAAAAAGAGGACGAAGAGGAATGAACGACGGATGGGTGAAAAAGAGGGGAGCGAGGAAGGGAAAGAGATCGGGTCGCTGAAGGTGCTGGAGAACGAAAGAGACGGGGGAGTTGAAGCGTGGCTGTGGAGATCTGGAAAAGGAAATACTTTATAATTAAAAAGCTTCGCTTAAATGGGAACGTTTCTCTCTTTACGCCTCGACGTCATATAAAAGTGAGAGCCCGCCGCGCCGTCGACCAGATAGAGGGGGATAAACGAATTTATTACGGACAGGTCCCTCTGTTTGGACGCGTATGTGCGCGTTTAACTTCTCACGAGTGCGGAAACGATTATTCCGGTGGAACGGTTTTCCGTGTAATTAAAATTTCCGTGTTTAATCTCCGTTATTGAACAAAACGGGCGCACAATCCCTCGGTAACGATCACTATCTACACGGCAACGGGTAACAAACAGCGAAACGCAAAAGTGCGGATTATTTTATATACGCGCGCAAATCGCAAAATCGCGATCAAACTAGCTTCCGGGATTTTATTTCTGGTGGTAAATCACGTTGTAAATAAAAGCGCAAGTTACTTTCAATTTCTGCCTCCCTCTTATAAATCCTTTCAAGTGATGCGTACAGAGTTTCAAGAGCCGCATATTAGTACCAGAAACTTTTTTACCTCAACTAATTTACGTTCGCTGCTTTCTTAGCGAAAATTTAAGCTAAAGCTTGATTATCCAGTTATCCAACATCAAAAACTTAAGACTTTTAAATTAAGTTTCTGAAGAATAAAAGGATAAACCTCATTTTTCCGTTCATTGGGGGTAGAGATATTTTTCTACAAAGATTTAATTTAGACCGTAATTACCGAGTTATCTCAAGTATAAAATGAACCATAGAGTTTCCCAGATTAAATTCGTACTAACGACAAGTTATACACGCCGTATTTCTTTAAGAATACATTCCCTGCAAACAATATACTTCTTTTTTGTATATGTGTACCATATAATATACATGTATTGCAATTTATTATAATGCTACAATGATGTTATATTTTGTTCTTTAAATCTTATAGCATGTACACACGTATTACAGTACACATTATTTTTTAAAGTACAAAACTAAAACATATTTTTCAGTTAAAAGCACACATTTTCGCAAAAGTAACATACGGTGCCGCAATTACACCCCGGCGGACTCCAAATTAGCTTCCTGTAATTTGCGTTTGTAAAAACCGCTAACGATCGCTTTCAGCCGGGATGAAATTACCCTAATCAAGTTCGGGGAGAGCAATTCAAGCCGCCACCAACGACCACGTGTCTAGTCTACCGACAAATACAACTATTTTTATGTTCTCCCGAAGCCGAGAAGCTTCTCTTCATCGTAAGAATTTTTCCATGAACCCAGTACCATCAGAGACGTGCCATCGTCATCATCGATATAGTTGTCACCGTCGTCGTCGTCGCCTTCCTTGTGAAAAGGAACGATGAAGTGAAATTGATTGAACTGGTGACCTCAGAACTTACGCCATCTTTCAAGTAACACCATCTTTGACCGGAATAAAGCAGGCGTGTGAGTGATATGTGCTATGAATTAGAATACAGTGAGATATTTTCAAATATTATAAATAAGAAGCACATAATTATTTTGTCTCGTAAGGGTTTAGGTTTCTGCCGTTAGGTAAGTATTCTTTTCTCTTAGTAATATTCATAATGGTCTTATGTTTCATTTAACAATGATATTAAATATGTTGAAATTAATACGACGTTACTTTACCTTGCTCTCTATATACGACTGAGAGAGGTGAGAGGTGATGGCAGATATAAAGAGATGGGTAAAGGGTGGCTGGGTTTTGTCTGTTCATTTGGCGAGTAACAAAGTTAGAGCCGAGGCGGCTAATCCAATCATTCGACCACCACTCTTTCTTCCCCCTTCCCCTCTCTCTTTCTCTCTCTTTCCTTCTCTCCTTCAGCACATCTTTCTCTTCTATCTCTCCCTAGCTATCTATTTATTATCAATCTATCCATCTCGATCTCGTTACGTCGATACAGCTGTCTCATTTATATCTTTTTGTTCCAATTCCGTAGAATCAACTGAAATCTGTTTTATCCTTTACATTTGTCATTCTTGTATTTTTTATTTTATTTTATTCGTATTTTCTATTGTTTCTCTCCAGCTCGCCGAGAAAACGTAATAATTCGCACAAAGCAAATATTACCCGGCGCTGATTTATCTGCAATATAAAATCCACGAAGACTGTGAAGGATGAGATATAGAAAATATAGGAAAGAATAAGATGCAATTTGTAGCAAACTTATACGATTATATAAAATTATTTGGTTCTGAAAATGCAGACAATATCGATACATATTTTAGCGAAAATATAAAATATTAGAATTATTAAGTGCTCGTTGCAGTAGTCCGACATAATTAAACTAGCGTATAATTTGATTTCACCAGACGTTATTGTTAAATGTTCAGTATCATGTAATGCGTCATCTAATGGAAATAAGCTCTATAACAATTGATTAAATTTTACTAGATGCACCAAGCGCTAATTCAATAAAACACAAATCGGAAAACAAATTAATCGCGTAACATTGTGCAAGTCTTTTCTAATGCAGCTAATTACTTTTTACGAGCATATATGACAGCGATATGTCATTGTCAAAACGTATATTTATAATACGACACGTTCTGTCATGTCAAGTTGTCTATCAGGAGAAATGGCAGGATAGGAACGATAATCGAAGAGGCGATAGATCCTTTGACGCAGAGTACTTCCTTCTTTCCTAATTTACTTTGAATAGCGGTTGATTGATCAAGATTGAATAAGGTGATGTAATATATAATTACGTATTGCGAAAATATTGATATTAGGTTGGTGGATATAGGCCAACTTTTCAATGTGTCGATTTTATCCTATATTTCACGATTACCACTCAAGACATTGATCAATAATTCTTCCTGCCCGTATACACACAATTCCAAATTAAATTGCTTTGATAATAAAACGAATTAAAAAATTGCAAAAAAGAAATTTAATAAATACTATCAGTATCATATATAGCGAAATAGAATCCGATAAAATAAAGTAACTATACGATAACTATATTTATATATTCAACTTTTAAGAGCTATAATAAAACCTTTTTTAACGTAAAAACATTTTTCAGAATACCTGGTCGATAAGAACAATTCGCCACATTTTCTGGATGTTCAGCGACGTAAATCAGCAGTGAAACAGTCGATTGTCTCAGGCTATGATTGTCCAAACGCAATTCTTGTCTGCACGATACAAAATCAAGAATTGTGTGGGGACATCAGCGCTCGGGGCGCGGATCAACTAAACGTGCGCAAAAGAAGATGTTTGTTATATATCATATTACAGTGTTTATTATAAGTATAAACTATGTTATTATTGTATAAATTATAAAAAATTTGTATTGTGAATTTTATCAATTTTGCTGTTTATTCAATACAATATTGTTGTTATAAATAAAATATAATTTTAAACAATAATCATAAAATTGCAATGTTATGTCAACAGTATGCATGAAACTTTAAGTAAAAAATAAACATCTTATGAAATAAATAAAGACTTTTTTTTAGATATTTACATTTTTTATGAGATCTATTTATTTTCTCTCTTTAGATCGAATCTCTGTTTAACAAAAAAAGATTTGAATTTTTCATAAATTCTTTCTACGTGACTATTTAATCTTTCGGTTTTTATTTATTATGGGACAAAATAATATCTAATGACATCAGGTTTAAAAAAATTAAATATTAAATCAGTGGCCGTGTAGTAATATAGAACATTAAATAATAAAAACATATTGTATGTTACGTACGGAAATTTTATATTTCCGACGACGCACGTTAAAAGTCTTGAACGCTTAGACGACGCACGCTAGGCTCGGAATTTCGAGGAAACGGCCAGGGTTAGTGTAAATGTTTAGATTATCTTATCGGAGTCCGTTGAAGAGCTGGGGGCCAGATGGGCCCAAAACTACGCTTCTAGAATGTTCTAGAAGGTTCTAGAATACCTCCCCCCTTAAGACGCGTAGGAAAAAGGCGGGAATCTCGCGCGGGAGATTCCGGTCTTTTTCGGGTATAAATAGGGCGGAAAAACGCCGCGGAAAGCAGATAAGTTTTAACTTCGGTCTTGACTAGACATAATTCTCAGACTCTCTCCTAACCTTATTCGATTTTCTACGTTCCGCTATACGCTATAGGTTCGATCATTCGCGCTCAATTCTGGGACTTAGTCCCTACACTCTCATATCTCATAAGACCGCGCTTCACGCACAAGTTGTATTGAGATTTATAGAACAAAGGTAAAAGATAAGTTTAAAAAGAAACAAGTGTAAAAATCTGGAATCTCATTTCGTATTTTTAATCAACAAATCGATCACTTCTAAGACTCGATTCGCAGTTGTCGCTGACAAAGCGTGGCGATCTGTGCTGGGGCGCTGACGAAGAGTGTGGCGATCCAGTACTTTCGCTGCCGAAAGCGTGGCGATTACGGAGTTGGTTTCCAGAAAAAGACAATAATCTCGACAAATTCCCGAAAGTGAATTTGACCTCTACGCTAACGATCTGAGCGCTGACGAAGAGTGTGGCGAGCAGAGGGTGTGGCGGATTGGTTTTGAGCGCTGCCGAAGAGTGTGGCGAGCTTAAAATTCATTTTCGTGAACGCGGCTGAATGACGAAGAAAGGAGGTAGGCGCGTTCGTATTAAACGAATCAGATTCCAGATCAAGAAAGCAGTCATTTCTAATCAAGATCCTCTCCTCTTCCTCCAACAATTGCAACAATTAGAAAACGTACCCCCCTTTAAACCTATTCCTGTCAATTTCGACGTTGATTATCCTAATTATAACCAAATAAATAAAGCTGATTCTCGTTACCATACGTATAAACTCAGATATCTTTTCGGTCCCGAATAATAAATATAATAATAATATCCTTCACACGACTTGTCTAAATCCCTGGTAAATTGCTTAAATGCATTGACCAAAAAACGGACGAACTATAACAGTCAGAACGTGACATGTACGAATAAAATAACGGAATAACGGAAATCAGATGTTTGCATTAACGTGTACATTTGTTACAGCTGGAGAAAGAAATCGCGAAACGGAAAGAAATGATCTCATCGTGATAGACTCTCGCGGACGTCAACTATACAAGGGTATACGGGTTTGTACCTACGAGCACACTTACACATAGTATAAGTTACGAGGGATGTCACAAATGGCGTCGTCAGCACCTCCGTTTTCAGCAGGAACAGAATCAGAACCTATTCTTCGAACAAGGCTATTCTCTTTTCCTTTCATATGCACAGTGGTGTAATGTCCCGACGCAAACAAATGGACGAAAAAATCCACCACAGACAATATCGATTTTCGGTTATGACAATAGAAGGAGCACCGCCAACAATACGGCCGTGATCTCAATAAGAGGCAAAGCGAAAAGTAGATTTGTTATGGCATCGAATACGGATTAATTTTGTCAGAATTTGTATTAATATTTATAAACATATATAGTTAAAAATAGAGCTACACTGTTAAATTTATAGTGTCAAATTATACTTAATTTGAATCATTTTTAAACCATTCCTATAGGTCGTGACTGCTCCTACTCAGTATGCCGTTAATCTAACTGAAACAATAGAGTTAAATTAATACTGCTTTATGTTAAAATAATAAATTTCGACACACATGGTAATTAAAAAAAAATAACAAAATTTTATTTAACTCAATCGGTTTAAATTTCATTTTTTAATATTTACCGGTGTAAATTCTGCGTAAATTTTGATTGTAATATAATTTCAATAATATTTATTTTAGTGGTAAAAATTGCATAAGTTTATGTAAGAGAAGAGGTGATCTAAATGTGATTTAATAAATATTAATACTTAAACCTGTAAAATAATGTTATTTTACAAAATAATTGAAGGGCTAAGAGCTCAACAAGTGCGGGTTACATAATATAACTCGTAAAGTCAATTGGATAAAAGGGATTTTACAAGTTGTAGATTTACCTCACTCTTGTTTTAAATCTCCCGATATACATTTACAATGTACTTAAAAAATAAATAATACATTGTCAGCGCAATGCTGGACCTCTCTTTCGCCTTCCTCTCGCCGCGCGAAATAATCGCGACCGTATATACGAAACAAGTTCGTGCATTCGCAAATATTCTAGAAAGTCATGCATCCTCATGAGATAACTTCGGCGAACGTGACGTATTCGAATGCGCCGAGTGATTTGTAGGCACGAAGGGGAAATAAGGAGGAGATAAGCGAGGTGAGCGATGCGCAACGTCTTCGTGAAAGTAAGAAGATGTGAGGCGGGCAAAAGTGCGTCTGTGTGCATTAACTGCGAAGTGTAGTAGACGTTCCTATTATAAGAGTAGGTAGGCACGCACACTGGTGCATCACCGGGCGCATAACTATGCGCCTACTATGCGGACCGACGACGTCGGGGGCACGATATGTATGAACACGTACGAATAGGTGTACGTGACGGTGGTTGGCACAGATACACTGGATACATTATGCATCGCGGATTTTACCTCGTATAATGCACTTGTTACCTATGCATATAACGGTCGCGGCAGGATGAAGTGTCGAGGGGTGGAAAAAGAATGGGGAAATGCCATAGCGGACAGATTACTTTTTCAAGGAAAATAACCCCACCGTGCGAGTCGTCCCCGCGCGTGTTTATTTGCGCCTAAGTTAAAAGAGAATTCATCTCGCGGTTGCAGTAAATTACGAGGTCGTAACGAAAAAGCTTTATGCCGTTAAACATTCCAATAAAAAGAGTAGGTGCATTGTGCATTGTTAAGCTTTTACTCTGGGTATACTTCTTATTCGTAAGCCCGTAATCTGATCTGGTTTTATAAAGAAAGATTGCGCACAAGGTTTAGTAAGACTTAAGTCTTTAACGCCGATACGATATTATTCGAGATCGTTCAAGCTTAATTTATGCGAGATTAATTATAAGATACATTTTCTCAGGTAGTATCTGGGATAAGAGAAATCGTACATGTATATTGAGAAAAAAACGATAAATTTAATAAAAAGTGAGGAAAAAAACCACATTTTCCTTATTTATGTATTAAAAATATATAAGTTATATATAAAAATCTAATCACATAATTTTATAAAAGCGATATTCTCAAGACTCGGATTTTTTTCGGTTCTTCCTTCGAAAATTAATTAAGTTGCAGAATTTTTAAACGCCAGAAAAAAAGTCTCAAATTCTAAACCTTTTTTTTCAACTATATTTTAGCCAAATTTTCTAAAATATAATATTTTATACAGCAAGAAAAAAAAGGGTTAATATACAATATTATACATAATACATACATATATATATTTATTTAGTTATCATATTAACGACATTTTGTTTTAATTAACAATAATACTGTTTAAAGAATGTACGTGTATGTAATTCTAAACTAACAATCTCAATGAAAAGTATATGAGTTATGCGTGAATCTAACTATCTATTAAGCGGCACAATCATCGTTTATTGATACGTACACATGACACATAGCTCAAGATAAACACTGGACGTATCTAACAAAACGCCATTAATTGGAGAATACGTGGTCTGACGATTATGTAACGTCACGTGCTCGCTCTGGACAGCGCTCGATGAACAGATTTAACAACGAATCAATAGGGCTAAACAATACCGGCAATTAGTCACAAGGCCACGACGGTATATATCATCCACTTAAATTTAACAAATATGAGTAATATCTTCGATAACTAACAAATATGTAAATGCCATAGGTAAATAATGGATAATCTTACATAAATATTTCCCGACGTTCCCCAGCTAGCAGAAGTTTTTTAAAAAATGTCTTAAAAATGTTTAAAAGACGTCAAAAGGACGTCTGAAAAATTATGTCGTCTTTTAAACATTTTTGTGATGTTTTTATAAGACGTATTTTAGAGTTTTCTGCTAGCTGGGTCATATTTCCTATGTCTTTTGATATTCATTGCGCTTGAAATATTTCTTCGTCTCCTAAAGACAACTCTAAGTATCATTATTGTTCATTAGAATCAACGCAAGATCGGTAACGTCGGGAAAGCCGCAACAATGAAATCACAGTGTAAATGGGAAATAACTCGGCCCATAAATCCCTACTAATAAATTCCCCAAGACACCGTAATACGTCGTGGCAAAGCACAATGTACGGCACGGCAAGAAACGCGAACGAAGATCTCGTGGAGATCGAAAGAGGAGAGAGGGATGGTGGTGGTGTGGTGGTGGTGGTGGTGAGGGTGGTGGTGTAATTGTATTTCGAAGAGTGGACGGGCGTCGGCTTTTCCGGCTCAACACGTATGTACGTTATGGAGAAAAGGGTGGGTGGGTAAGCGCGCGTGGGCGGGCGGCTCTTCTCCATGGAATTTTAATCAGCGTCAATTACTCGCGGGAGTGGCACGTACTCCTTACGTCCGCACTTTCCTCGAGACGCAGCGGGCAGAATTCAATTTTGCCGTCCTTTAGCCCGCTCAGCCGTTCCTTTCTCGCATGAGCCGACCTGGCCGCGTGAATCTCGTCCTCGACGTCGTCGCTGTTGCGAGAGGAGGAAGTAATAGGCAAGTATTACCTCCAGATGCGAGAAGGTTAATCCTGTTCCCAAAAGCGTACCCATCTCCCTTCCCCTTCCCAATGTCGCTACTGCTACCGTTGCTGCTGCTTCTCGTGAAAATGTGCAAAGCCGAGATTGCTGTCTCGTTCTCAAGGGGACGACTCGGCTCGCGTCTTCCAAAACGCGATCTGATTGTACTCTTCCTTATACGACAACTGTCCAAAATTTTAAACCAATGTGATTAGCCGTTCAGTTAATCACGGATAAGATCACCGTAATTGAATAACAATAGCTCGTAATAATTAGCGTTGCGGGCCAATCGCCCACTACCAAACGCGCAATGTACTAAACATTGAATGCATTTATCTAATCCAAACCCTCCGTCGACTATCGTTCCTTTTCAATTCGCTCTATAAATATCTTCACAAAAAAAAGAAGTGTCAACTCAATACTGATATACTTTTGTATATACGTAAGAATATATAATTTAAAATGAGATTATATTGCGTTAAACAAAGAAAATGCTTGAATGAGGTCATTTATATATTATATTTAAACGAAATTTTATATATAGTTCAACCAAGAAAAAAAAAGTTGAAATTCTTATAAGAAAATTATATTCTTGCGTATATACAAGCATTAATTTAACATTTCTTTTTTCTGTGTTCTAACATTATAATCTATAATTTAACCTTTCACATCGCAAAACATTATAATGCGCCAAAGCGCTTAATTTATCTATTTTCTTTATTTTTAATAAAGTATTACTTTATCAAATATTCCACGCGTTCTACTAACAAATCGAAATTAGTTTGTAAGCGAAATTAGTTCTTTAAAGATACATCACATTCTCTTCAGGATAAATCTACCCAAATTGTAAGATATTTTCATCAACATCAATCTTTTACATTAAAATGATAAACAACTTAATGCGATAAAAATTCGAAAAGAAGACGAAATTTTCCTTGCTAGCATTTAGTTTACATTGAAACAATGTAAATTTAACTAATAAATTTTTTTGCTAAAAAAATGTTACTTAATTTTGGCATTAAAGTTATATTTAGAGGTTTTTAATTCAGACTCATAATATGTAAAATAAACATAATAAATGTACTGCGTACGAACAAACTAAAAATTTATTTGGTTCGACGTAATGGTATAGAAAAACATTTATAAGAAAACAATTGGCTGATATTAAAATTTGTTAAAAAGTATTTGATTCGTTATTCTGATATTAAAGCTAAATTTTGCAGATTATATTCGAAATCTACGTGGCTCCTCCGACAAATTCAGTTACGATATCAAGGTTAAAAAAGGGGAATAATATCGCGAAGATGTTAACCGCGAGTCGTATATCGAAGGAAGGTACGGACCAAACAAAGCCGGAGACAAGCGCAAAGTGGAGGCCCGTGATAAAACCCGGTCGAGTCCCCGGAATAAAAGGATCTCGGAAACGAAGGTCGATTCGAGGCACTTAGAAGCGCCCGTTTCTCGTCGGACACGGTGATGATGTATGGCTCTTAACGATAGAAAATGTTATGGCGGAAGGACTCGGCGGTACGACCTCGTTTCCTCGCTGGGAGCCCCGGGGCGGCCCTCGCCGAGGTGACGGTAAGAACGGAAGAAGGAAGGAAGGAAGGAAGGGTGAGGAAGGAAGGATATCTAAAGATGGCCGTCGCCTCATAACTCCTCGGGATATACGTTTTTTTGCCAGCGTAGAGCGGAAAGGGTTAGAGAGAGAGAGAGAGAGAGAGAGAGAGAGAGAGAGAGAGAGAGAGAGAGAGAGAAGAGCATAGATAGAGAGGGGATGATAGAGAGAGAGATATGCGTCTACTGATCATCCTCTACTACTCTCTACGCGCTCTCAGCGCCTACCGTCTACACTCTCTGCTCTCGATAGCCGTCTCTAGCGCTCTATCTCTCTCTACTGCGCTCATCAGTAGAGACGTCCTATATGAGCTAGAACTAGAGAGAGAGCGGTGGAGAACACGCTGTGGATCCGTATGCGCGAATCTCGCGCACGTGCGCACGTCGAGACGCGACGAACACGCGCGCGTAGTAACGCAAAGTATATACGCCATGCCCGTAATCCATAGATATCGGCTCGCCGTCGCTGCCTTCGTGTTATTGCACGAGGTTTATCGGATAACTCTACCTCTTCATCCCTCTTTCTCTGAGTCTCTTTTCGTTCTCCCGTTCTGCCCCCTTCGCCGCTCCCCTCCCTCCACCACCGACGATGTGCAACAGCGCGGCGGAGAAACGCGGGAGAGCGGGACAAACTAACCGATGATTGGTACCTTATGAAAATTTGTTTGCCCGTGGGGCAAAAGATCCGCGATGAATCGGGGATGAATTGGCTGCGCGACGTATAAAAGACGTCGTTTCGTCGCGCGCGCGCGCGCGCACACACACACACGTCGGCCGTATATTTCGTAAAATCCGGCGACATCAAACGTGCGTTTTTACATGCAATAAGCCGAGTTAATTAGAAAAAAGCGCCGTGTGTATAAAAGAACATCGGCGAAATAAATTAGTTCGTTTTCAGAGCATTGGAGGAAAATTACACGAGACACCAACACCGACGAAACGTGTTTGCGCGCGAGCGATACGCGTGCGCGCGGACGCGTATGTAAATTCGCGTAAGAACACGCTACGTCGCGTTATTGAATTTCTCTTCGATTCTTACCATTCCGCCGGAGCATCTCGCGTATTACCTCTCATCCCACCCCTGTAGTGTCCCTTCCTTGCACAAGGAAACTTTTTATTTCGCGATTATCTCCCTTTTTCTGCGAAGGACCCGATTAAATCTTAGCTGACAGCGGTAGACTCTCCACAAATTTCCAACCTGCAATAAAGACGGACTTGTCTTCTTTCTCCTACATCATCTGCTTACAATTGTCAGTTTACGTGTTGCGGCTCGACTCCTCGGAAATGAGCCGTAACCAGGTCCAGAAAGAAAAGATGCGGCGAACGTATAAGTCGCCTGCTTGGAGCGTCCAAATAGACTCAATTCTTCATTGCATATTCGCGAATTTATTCCGTTATCTTGCGAAACGTACGATCCTGGAACAGGCGATGTAAATGGCACCATGCTCTCTAAATCTCATAGAGTTGTTTCGCCGTTAATATATTAGAGTGATTGCGATAGTCACTCCAAAAGAGAGGGTTGTCACTCTAATTTGAGTAAATACAGGCACTCATAAGGTAAAAGTGAATTTTTTACTCAAATTTTTAGAGCGATTACTCTACCCGGAGTAATATACGATTTCATTCTAAAGCTATTATATATATAATGAATCATAATTCTAAAGATCGACTGATAAATGACTCTAATAGAGTGAAATTTTCCACTCAAAATTGTAGAATGACAATTCACTTCTATGGCTATTGATCTACTGCACTCAAAAAAAGTGCCTTTTGCACTCAAATAGAGTGCAATTTTATTTCAACTTATAGAGCGCAATTTTACTTTTTCTTAGAGTGGCAAATCACTCGAGGTGCACAGGCTCAATTTTCACTTTTTGTTACACTTGCATGTCACGTCACTCGTTTTGAGTGATGTTTTACTCGAATCTTTAAGTTTTAAAGAATGGACATTGTTTTTCTTAGCTCTTCGGATCCACTCTTTTGTGCATTACGACATATTCCTCGCCGCGTTTGTACATACACTGACTCGCACCACTAGCTTTGCTAGCACTCCGGAGTAAACGTGGAATCGTAGATAAGCTAATGCACGTGCGAGGAGCAGAAAGCAAAGCGCGAAAGTAAGTAGCGTTTCTTCCGCTTTCTTTCACAATCCCTTCATAAATACGTACGTATACCAGGTTGCATTGACATCTCCGTCGATCCTCCACGCCGGAGAAGCGGGAGATGCACATGCCGGAAATGCCTCGGGCGGCCTCGACGTGTGCGGAGAACAAAATAAGCAAATAATACGCAGGACGTATTCAGGAAGAGCCGGATCGAACGGAAGATATAGAGCGGGCGGTCTCGCCCATCGTCCGAAAATGCCGCCGCTGCATGGGCTGATTGTGAATAGAAACCCATCCGAATCGGATCGAACCCTGGTCCCGTGCCAAATAAACCCGAAACGGAAGTAAGTGTTCGCGCAGCGAACACGGCAACACGCCCGTATATCACTGTTCGAGGCGATCGCCGAAATTAAATCCAGCACGTAAAGTTACCGTGTGGATTGCGCAGTCTGACGGCAATAGACCACACGGTCTACGCTGCCTGTTCAGGTAATACGGTCAAATCGTGGGTGCTCACCAACACCGGTCTCGTCCATGACAGAACTTACGAGACGTACGTGGTAACAAAACTCTTCCTTTCGCCAGCTTCGCGCAATAAGAAGACTGAGCAAGGAAAATAATTCTTCTTTGTGGGAGAAATAATCGTTTTCCTTCAAATTATTCGAATGCAGATATCGCGTTCCGTGTCTCGCTTGTCGAGACAGATGATTCGGAAACGTAATTCCAAAGTTCACTCGTTAAGTCGAATTCACTTCATATTACCACTTTACTTGTATTTTTTCTCTTCAACGTCAAATATTTCAGGAGCGTGACTTCTGTGAAAGTAACCCCACATTTGTTGAATTTTGAGTTTTCTTTTAGCCGTACTCCCATATTGAACTACAATTGTGCTATAATTTTTGCCGCAAATATGGAAACAATATTTTGAACTGTATTCAAGAAAACTAAGAAATATATAAAGTTTTATTTTAGCTCAGCACTATTTCCAGATTAAATTTTCCGTAGGAAAAAAATGCTAATCTGAGTCATGTTGTACCATTGAAAAAACATTGATATATTTATTCATTTAGTAGAAAAAAATCGAAAAATAAATATAACAAAAATAAACAATAGATACTAACTTAATACCACGTTGTGCCATTAAAATAATATCGATATACATATAATCTATCTATTTATAAGAAAGAAATCGAAAAGTAAACACAAAGAAAAAAGTGATGGCAAAAAGACCTGTTTTTTCGCCCATTTTTTGGACCTCGATATTCAAACTTTTTTTCGTGGCAAATAGTACTATTAGATGAAACATTAATCCCAGTAAAATTTCGAGATGAGCATAGGCACAGTTCCGGAGATACAAGGTGGTGAAAATATGGGATATCGAAAATTCGTATAAAAGTAATTGTGTCATTTTTAGAGATATTTTAAATCCGCAAGCGGGTGCTGTTTCGGAATATGACTCAGGTTAGCATCTTTTTACTAAAAAAAATTGCTTGAGGCAAGACTCTATATATATTCGAAACAATAAATCGAAAATATGGGCCTTAGATTTTCTCAATCGTTTATCAATTGTTACTCATTTATTTCGCATTTTTATTAAAGTCCTGCATGCTTGTACTATCTATATTTAAAGTAAAATTCCTGTTATTCGCGATTACAGTTTGAATTATACGCGGTTGATTAAAAGCTTTTTTTAAAATTAAGAGCTTCTGACTAATTAATATCTTTTTTGTTCATAATCGAATAAATTATCACGTATGTAAATTAGAATATATTATATAAGATTAAGATAGTAAGTAAATTTTAGAAGTTAGTAATTTAAAAATTAATTAATTTAATTGCTATATATAAATGGTCTTTCGCGACGCGGTCGTGTTTCGGGAAAGAGCGTAAAATTAATTGCGTTCATCTGCCGGCTGTAATCAGCCTGCAATAGAAGGAGTGTTTCTCCTACCTGTCTCTGGCTTTGCCGCCAGAATGGATTTGACTAGAAAAAGGTAAGGTTAAACTGGCCAGAAGAAATAAGAAAAAGAGGATCTACACAAGGTAGGTTGGTGTCCAACACCACCAAAATGTAACGTAATACATACATACAGGTAAGATAATATTTCTTGCACATATATGTATGTGCATGTAATCACGGAGACAGAAAAGTGATGAGGTCTTTAGCTTAATCTTAGCCGCGCGAACTTAAAATATTTTAAACTATTGAAATTTTTAATATATGTATACTTCCCTAATCTTGGGTACTCGCGGTCGCGACTAATTAAACAATATATTAAATAAACTAATAAAGAGAGAGAAAAAGAGAGAGAGAGAGAGAGAGAGAGAGAGTATTGAGTGAGAGATTATTTGCGTGTATTATTACACATGTCCTCCGGGGCAAAGCCCGGGTAACCAGCTAGTACTACATAATATTACATTACTTAATTGTCTTATTATTAATTATATGTAATAACTTTTTTATTTATTACATAATATGTAGTTCTAAAGTATATTAAAAATATGTGCGTATGTGTATAATGACTTAATTATATGTAATATCAATTATAATGAAATTATTTCAATAAAAAATTGTAAGAAAAAGTATACACTGAGAAAAAAAAGCTGTTGCTTCAATCAAAGTGCTATCACGAGGTGCCAAAAACATAAGTAATTTATTCAATTGTATTATTGTTAGACCCGATATCTGGATTATTATACCAATAATTAAATTATTGATGTAAGAAATATTTACATATATACTTCTTCTTCCTCGTAACGCATATATACTCCTCCTTCCTTGTGATAAACACATGTAGATGACTTTTCTTCCACTTTCTAATCAAGTAGGGGCTAATATTGTGGGAAATGAGCTGAAACCGTTGCAATTTAGGACATTGCTCGAGAATAATGCAAACATTTTTAGGTGTTACAAATTCCACGTCTGCCAGATATAAACGTTTCAAGTTTTTGCACTCCCCTATTAGTAATTTCACACACACACACATATATATATATATATATATATATATATATATATATATTTGATTGTATATCATACATAACGGTCGTATAATTCTCATATTATTTCTTATAATTATCATATATGGTAATGGAGTATTTAGAGATGATCCAATCAACTTGCTCAAAATTCGCTTACTCCTGCATGAAACATTGTGCAATAGAAAACAAGTTTTTAAGCATTGATTCTATTCTGAAAATAGATAATAGATCCGTTCTTTTTAGCTGAACTTCTTGTACGGCTCATCTTTTCTTTTTTCTTTATACGATGTAAAGAAAAAGAGAAAAGATAAAATGTGCGAGAAGTTTAGCTAAAAAGAACAATCCTATAATTGTATGTACTATATTGTAAAGCCCCATGCACAATCCCAGGCAACAGGCAATAGGAATCTTCCCAGGAACTGGGAACAGAAGTCATGTATAAATGCAGAATAAACAGTGACACAGGCAATTAATAGGCACAGAGTTTCCGTCACGTTGGAAATTCTATTGCCTGTTGCCAACCAATCATAGCATCAGAATTTTTTAGGTTGTAATTAACAATTTTTTGGTTATTTCCTGTTTCTATTGCCTGGCATTGTGCAAGTAGTCCGGTCAAATTAGCCCAAAAAATAGGGGTAAGGTTACAATAATTCCGATAGAGCCAAAAATTCGTACGAATGTTTGGAACACCATTATAAATGAACTGTGAAAAGTCCCCATACATCCCGTGCCTGGAAAAAATTTTATTCAAGGTCAAAGGTGGCAAAAATGGGTTTTTTGTGTTTTTCAGCCGAATGGTAAGTTTTATCATAAAAATAGCTTAAACAATAATTGTAGATCGTGCAATTATCTATAATAATTGTCTCTATACTTTTTTCTGTAAGAGTCACCGTTTCCGAGATATAATCATTCAAAAAGTTGAAAATACGGTGTTCTTCATAATATGCATAAGTACGCCGCGTACATACATCACTGGAGCTGTAACACAAGTTTCAAAAAAAATTACCTGCTTAGATAAGTTCCGCTACGTATGTTTTGTAAGAAATACTCGTAACAAAAAACGAGTGCAGTTAGCTTGTCTTCCTCCAACCTCTGCTTCTGCTCAACAACATCTATTTCGGGTATATTATCAAGTTCAAGTGTGGCTTGGTAATCAACTAGATCCAAAGGACTGGGGTTGGAAGTTGATCGACAATACATTGGAACCAATCCAGACTTTACTCCCACCTGCACCGGAAAAACTTCTCAACACAATTTTTTGCAATTGTAAAAAGGGATGTAATGCTAAATGCGGCTGTAAAAAAGTTGGATTGTTTTGTTCATTAGCATGTACTAATTGTCAAGGCCAGTCGTGTTCCAATGTTGAATCGCCATCAGAAGAGGGTTCATACAATATCAGCGAGGAAACATCTGATGAATCGCTCTTGGAACAATCTATTTGCACTCAGCAGGAAGAGGAAGAAGAAGAAGAAGAAGAAGACGAACAACATGAAGAACAAGAAGAAGAAGAAGATGCAGAAGTATTTGATGGTTATGAATCAGACCAATAATTTAACCCAATTCATTACAATTTACACCTCTCATTATTTTTAACATTTTCCATTTTTTATTATTAAATAGTATAATGCTGAATTAAATACGGTCACAATAGTTCGTGGAATAGGCCTACCGGGGAAACCACGTTAAAAAAAACGCGTCAAGTACACTACCTCACAGGTGGCGTGGAAACGTGTGCATATTATGAAAAACACCGTTTTTCAACTTTTTGAATGATTATATCTCGGAAACGGTGACTCTTACAGAAAAAAGTATAGAGACAATTATTATAGATAATTGCACGATCTACAATTATTGTTTAAGCTATTTTTATGATAAAACTTACCATTCGGCTGAAAAACACAAAAAACCCATTTTTGCCACCTTTGACCTTGAATAAAATTTTTTCCAGGCACGGGATGTATGGGGACTTTTCACAGTTTATTTATAATGGTGTTCCAAACATTCGTACGAATTTTTGGCTCTATCGGAATTATTGTAACCTTGAATGTAGAATTTGACCGGACTAAAGGGGCTTAATGCACACTTGGATATAGACTGCTCACTATGATTATTTCGCATGTGATATAGGTTGCGGTCCACTTGACGCTACAAATACTTTGGAGCGTACTTCTTCTTCTTCTTTCTTCATTGAAAGAAAAGAGAAGAGGAATGCTTCGAAGCATTTGTAGCGTCAAATGGACCGCAGCCATAGAAAAAGAGACAAAAGTGAAACCGGACCGTTACTAGTTATTTTCATATTCTTTATATATGCACATGTATACGCCTTTTAGAACATTTATAAAATGTAATTTTATAAATGTTCTAGCACAGATATAAGGGTCACTTCGACCAACTTCGATTAATTTTAATCGACGATTTTAACGACAAATGCGATTGGTCATTTCCAGTGGACTAATCGGCTGATTAAACTAATCGGAGATAGTTAAAATGATTCTTAATGCATCATTTATCCTTGTTGTTCATCGAATGTTAAACAAGGATAAATGATGCATTCTGCGCATCATGCAGGGTAAAACGGAAAATACCCAGGGTACTATGCACTGATCTGAGTGTTTTACGTTATTGACCGTGACTGAATTCAGTATAGTAATATATTGTTACGCGTGATTTGTATATGTGTGAGTATAAAAAATATTCAATGACATTCTCCATTCTTGAAAGCAAATATGGCTGCAAAATGAGCAATCTAGTGGTATATAGAAGTCTGTGGAAGTCTGAGCCACTAGTGCGCATATGCGCACTGTCAGTTACTACGTTTACGCGAGCGTTACTTTTGCAGTAATTTACGATAATTCACTCGTTTACGCGGAGTAAATTATCTTATTAATTATTAGTTACTACAAAATCCCGTTTGCGCGAAGGAATTATCGTAAGTTACTACAATGAAGACAAGACAATGAAATAATAACCGAATACCAATCGGGATTTAGGAAACAGCAGTCGTGTGAGACAGCAATTCAAAGTTTTATCGAGGAATGGAAGTTGATAATTGAGGAGAAAAAAATGGTGGGGATGTTATTCCTGGATCTTAGGAGAGCGTTTGAGACAATAGATAGGGTAAGATTAGTGGAAAAATTATATCAGTATGGAATAAGAGGAGTGGTACTGGAATGGATAATATCGTATTTAAGTAATAGAAAGCAACAAGTTAGATTCAATGATATATGTTCTAAAATAATTGAGACAGTATATGGCGTGCCACAGGGATCAGTATTAGGACCTCTATTGTTTATTTTATATATAAATGATATAGTTAAAGTCTGTCCGGAGGGAAGTATATTTAGATTATTTGCAGATGACACGACCGCAAGTGTAACAGGAGAAAGCTGTGAGGAATTAGAAATAAAACTAAATATGGTGCTCGGTATACTTGAAGAATGGATGAATGTGAATATGTTAAAAATGAATGCAGATAAGACCAAATATATGATAGTTAGAAGTATAAGGAAAGAAATAAAAACAGACATAATAGTAAAAAGTTTGGATGGAACTATAATTGAGCGTGTCGAGATAGCAAAACATCTGGGTGTAATGATCGATAGTAAACTCCGTTGGGAGAATCACTGTGATTATATGTTAAAGAAAATAGGGAAAAAAGTGAATTTTCTGAATAGAATAGGAAATGATATATCGGCGTACACTAGATGTACTGTGTATAAGTCTATCATAGCGCCTCACTTTGAATATTGCGCAACGATGTTAATAGGCATGGGTGAGACGCAACTGAATCGACTGCAAGTGGCATAAAACCGTGCCATGAGAGTCATACTGCAATGTTCGCGATATACAAAGGTAGAATTGATGCTGCAAACCCTTAAGTTTATGAATGTAAGACAGAGGCTAATGTACAATGTATGTATTTTTATTTTTAAGATAGTAAGAGGCATAATGCCAAAACATTTAAGTAATAGGATAGAAATAGTAGGAGATGTGAGTGGACGGCAAACGAGGCAGACTGAGAATATTAGAATTCAATATCGCAGGACGAGAAGCGCATAGAAAAGTATATTTTATGAAGGTTTAAACATGTATAACGCCCTGCCGATAAAAATTAAGCAATGCAAAAGAATTGAACCTTTCAAACGTAGGTTAAGAGAATATATTGTACCTCATGTAGAGGAATTAATTTAACGATATTTTATGTAAAAAATAGCCGAGAAGGCTAATAAAGCTCAATCAATCAATCTCTCTCTTTCTCTCTCTCTCTCTCTCTCTCTCTCTCTCTCTCTCTCTCTCTCTCTCTCTCTCTCTCTCTCTCTGTTTGAGAGAGAGCATGGACATGTTCTATTTACGTGTATTATATTGTATTCATTCTTTGCCCTTTAGCTATTGCTTGGGCATAATAAACATACAATCAATCAATCAATCAATCTCTCTCTCTCCCTCTCTCCCTCCCCCTTCTCTCTCTCTCCCTCTCCCTCTCCTTCTCCCTTCTCTTTCTCTCCCTCTCCCTTTCCTTTTCCCTCTCCCTTTCTCCTTCCCTCCCTCTCTCCCTCCCTCCCTCCTTCCCACCCTCCCTTCCTCCCTCTCTCTCTCTCTCTCTCTCTCTCTCTCTCTCTCTCTTTCTCTCTCTCTCTCTCTCTCTCTCTCTCTCTCTCTCTCTTTCTCTCCCTCTCTCTCATGTCTAGTCTATCTTTGCATATTATCAACTCTGAACCTACCTTTCACACGGCCACCTCAGATTCATGGCTCGATGTTTTGGCTGTAGATGATGTAGACAAAGTTTCATCATTCATTAAATCTTCGTGCCCGTTCATTGCCGGTCATGATATTTTGGAATTGTCTCTGTCAATTGATGTTAGTCTCGTATCTCAACGCTCCATGTCTCGGCAAAACTTCAAGGACATTGACGCTTCTGACTTTGTCGAACATCTTAAATCTATTGCTGGTGTAGTTCAAGCTGAGATTGATGAGCTGTCTGATGCTAATGTTGACGGTTTCTGTGACGTGTTGTCTCGCAATTTGTTGGAGTCTCTTGATGTGTTTGCTCCCATGAGGGTGTTTGTGGTCAGAAAACCTCCTGCACGATGGCTTACGTCTGAATTGGTGGCTCGAATGCATGTCCGCAACCAGTTATACAAACAGGCTAAACGTTCCTGCTCTCTATTAGGCTATGCGACCTATAGATTTTTCCGTAATCAGCTGAATGCTGATATCAAGCGTGCTAAAAGTGATTTCCATTACAACTCACTCATCAATATTACTGATCCCGCTAAATTATGGAAGGAATTGGCTCGGCTGGGACTTGCGAAAACGACTCTTATTTCTCCGTTACACTTTTTTTTGCCTGAACAGCTTAACTTATACTATGCTTCAGTTTCCAATGCCCAGCCTCCTTGCACGTATTCTGATTATAACTCAGCCATCGCTTTAGTTAACCCTCCTGTTAATAGACCTAAATTTGTTTTCTCTTCTGTCTCGCCTCGCTCTATTTTTAAGGCTATTTCCGAGAAGCCTCTTCATTCATACGCATCTGGTGCCGACGGTATTCCATTGTATGTTTTACGTATTGCTTGGCCAATTATCTCGTCATGTTTGACATCTTTGCTGAATCGATCACTACACACTTCTGTGTTTCCGTCTGAGTGGAAGAGAGCTTATATTCGTCCGCTCTCAAAAATTCGAACACCTCTATCTCCGTCTGACCTTAGACCGATTGCAAATTTGCCAGAACTATCTAAAGTATTCGAGAAGATTGTGGCTGCACAAATACCTGATTATTTATACGAACATGACATCCTCAATCCTAGACAGTCTGCGTATCGCTCGAGTTACAATACTCAGTCGGCTCTTCTGCGTGTTTGCAATGACATCAGGCAGGGAATTGATGATGGTTTAATCACTATCATGATTCTCTTTGATTTCAGCAAGGCGTTCGATACTGTGCCTCATTTGCTGCTACTTATCAAGCTTAAAGAAATGGGCTTCTCCGACGCTGTCTTAAACTGGTTACTCTCGTATTTAACTGGCCGTTCTCAAGCGGTTATTGATGATGCTGGGAATCTTTCCGATTGGGTATTTACCTCATCTGGAGTTCCGCAAGGCTCTGTACTCGGCCCTCTCCTGTTTATATTATTCATCAACGACATATGTAAAATTTTGCGTTTTGTGCTTCACATAATCTTTGCCGATGATATTCAAATTTATCTCTCATGCCCACCTGCCAACATTCTACATGCCTTAGAATTAATTTCTAGAGATGCCAATGCCATAACGGTCTCAAGCTTAATTCTGCTAAATCTAAGGTCATTATATTCGGCAGTCAAGCATATGTGAATGACATTAATCTTAGCAGCATACCGCCTATTGTTGTAAATAATACGCCTTTACCTTTTGTGAGCGAGGTACGGAATTTGGGTATCATCTTCACGTCTAATCTATCCTGGACGAATCATATCTCGTTGGTTTCGCAGAGAGTCCATCATGCGTTATACAATCTGAAATACAACAAAAACTCTCTTTCCACCAATCTCAGGATCAAGCTCGTAACAACCTTGATTATGCCGCATATTGATTACTGTTGCCTTGTATACCACGGTTTGACCAAGGAACTGAATACCAAGTTACAGAGATTTGTCAATTGCTGTATTCGGTTCATCTACGACCTTAAGCGTGATGAACATATTACTTTATATCGACGTAGGTTGAAGTGGCTTTCTGTTGAAAATAGACGGTACTACTTCCTTGGATGCCAGATTTATCGTATCCTGCATATGAACTCACCATCATACTTGCGTAAATTTTTTACTTCCCCTGATCCCACTCTTAGGAAGTCTGATCGGCTTGCCTCATCATCTACTCAAACTTTTCACATTCCTGCTCATAGAACTGCTGCCTATAGATCCTCTTTCCAACTTTTCTCCATTTACTTCTGGCATTCTTTTCCTAATTCAGTTACCTCAGCATCGTCTTTTGCATCATTTAAAAGCTTACTCCGCATGTTCTTGCTTTCATCCGAATCAGACGCGTAAGTCTTATGTTCTTTTCTTCTTTGTTATGTGCACTCCCTATTTTGTACTTTTCTTGGATCTTTTCTTCTTCTTGCACTTTGGCTTATATTGCGTTATTCTGTTAAGTGTTATATTGCGTTAGTTCCTAAGTTGCGTTAGCTATAAGTTGTTTTGTATTGTACTGCTTTGTCTGAGAGTGAGCATATGCTATTGTAATCAGACATTGTTATCTTATTTTTGCCCCTTAGCCATTGCTCGGGCATAATTAAATTCATCAATCAATCAATCAATCTCTTTCTCTCTCTCTCTCCCTCCCCCTCTCTCTTCTTTTTCTCTCTTACTTCTCCCCTCTCCCTCTCCCTTTCCCTCTCCCTCTCCTTCTCCTTCTCCCTCTTTCTCTCTCACTCCCTCCCTCTCTCTCTCTCTCTCTCTCTCTCTCTCTCTCTCTCTCTCTCTCTCTCTCTCTCTCTCTCTCTCTCTCTCTCTCTCTCTCTCTCTCTCTCTCTCTCTCTCTCTCTCTCCCGCTCTGGAAATTTTCGTAACCAACTTCCAAAAAGATAGCGATTCCCAAAAAGATCGGTAACGAAAAACTATACAGTTTATAGCACTCCCCGGGAAATTCTACCCCTACTTCATATATAATTTTTTGGGATTTGGTCAATTAATTTTCGAAAAATTGAAAAAATTTCTGATACCGACTTCCAAAAAAATCGGTAACGAAAAATTATACATTTTATAACATTTCCCGGAAAATTCTACCCCCGTTTTATATTCAATTCTTTGAGATTCAGTCAATTATTTTCCGAAAATTAAAGAGAATTAGAAAAACCGGTTACCAGAAAATCGGTAACAAAAAACTATACACATTATGGCACTCCCCGGGAAATTCTACTCCTGTTTCATATATATTTCTTTGAAATTTGGTCAATTATTTCCCGAAAAAATGAAAAAATGTCGAATACCGGTTCCCAAAAAGATCGGTAACGAAAAATTATACATTCTATAACACTCTCCGGAAAATTCTACCCTTATTTTATATATTTTTGGTAAAAATTCGGTCGAATAGTTCAAGAGTGTATAAAGGACATACATACATACATACATTCATTTATATATATATAGATTATACAACGAAACACTTGGAGCCCACGTACTTACTTAAGATGTGACATGCAACATTGTGATATTTCAACTGTAATTAATTAAAGATAAACAAAACATGAGTGACGATTTTTCTTCTCAGGAGACTATTCGCGACCAAAAGTAGGTAATGACTGACGACAATTAATTGCCTGATGATTGACCGACGTAAGAAAGTCGCGCGATTTTTTATACTTGAAATGAACAAAAAATATACCAGAAACTTTGAACCCTTGGCAACAGCGAGCGGAAACGATAGATCTATTGACTTCTCGGAATCGTTATGACTGTAAGAACTTTTTAAATCGACCCTACTGACTATAACTTTTTTTATTGTGACAGTACGATCATTGTATAATTTTGATCAAAGTAAGTTCAATTAAAAAGTCTTTACTGTTAATTATTCACTGGCGATCGAAGTACATGTTACTATTTGGTTTGTTATCTCATCTTGATTACGTTTGAAATCAACACGCGTTTAAATCATCGATTGCCGAAGAAGTCCCGAGAACAGCTATCAAGTTTCGTTATGATAAGCGTGGAGAAGAAAATCGATAAAAGGTCGCAACGCCTGCTGTGAATATATTTCTCAATAGTCAATATTTCTTCCGGTGAAATATTTTGTATAAAATTTGCAGTTGCCGAAAGGAGTTAAATAATCAGATGCTAGATTTATATATGAAGAACTTTTATAACTCACAACTATTTTCGCTGATGGTGAGATTGACTTCAAAATATTTAAAGATTTTATTTTAAAGTTTTACGCACTTTTATCGTAATAATTATTACGGTGTTACTTAATTATAATTAATAAGTATCGACTTTCTTATTTATGCAATAACTGTTAATTGCATCTCTAAAATATGCTAGCGGAAAAATAAACGAACGAATAGATTCGATGAATGATACATCACGAACTTCCTTCATAATGTAGGATACGTTACATTCTCGCTTTATCTGACTGCTCCAACATTGCATTTCAACAATATTGTTATTGTTTGGAAATAAATTTGCAAAGTTTTTATTGCTCACAATTTGGTCTTATTCTTTACTTTCGAATTACCTTCTCCTAAAACGACGATACAATTTCATATCGAATAAAACACAGAGATTAGATTAACAATTAAGAGATACAAAGTCAATCAAAAAAACCATGTTTTATTTTTATTTTTTCAAAGAATAAATTTAATAACTCATTATCTCAAAATGTTTACATACAACAAAATGTTTACATTTCAAGATGATGAGTTATTAACTCAATGAGTTATTAACTCAATGAGTTAATAACTCAATAATGAGTTTAACTCAAATTTGTTGAATTTATTTTCTTTCATCTCCAGGTGATCGAATTGTATATTTCTATTAAATCGAGCATCTGTGTATGTAGCTAATGTAGCTCGCTCAACATCACATACGTCTCTGAATTAGAAATAAAGATAAATAAACTGGTAAAAAAATATTATAAATAATAAAATATAAGTTTATTTATTTGTTCTATATATATTAAGAAATAATTATGAATTTGATTGTTTCAAATAAATCACATTTTATTGAACTCAAATTAATGACAATATCGAAAACGTAAATAAACATTGAAAATAAAAAATCAAGCTTAAATTTAAGAAAAATTAATATTTCGTTGAAAAAGATAGGTTGCTAAGGACTCCAATATACGCTATAATGTTTATGTACGCAGAATAATCTACAGAACAAAATTTTTAAACATAGTACTGATAAAAATAAATGAAATATTTACAGGTAACATAAATTTGTAAGAATTCTTATTTCCTTTTGTTTTAAATTAACCTGTAGACTTGAGAAAACTTATAACTAAACTACATTAAGTGTAATTAATATATTAGTACTTATTTGAATGTAAATTCTCATACAGTGTTTCTTAAAAAATGCCCAATAATTACATAACGCTATTTCTTATCAAAAATTGAGTTGAAAAATTCTGAATTAGTACGTCCGCGGCGTTCTAATAGTGTCTTCCCACCTGAAGATAGCCGCGTCCCGAGTCAAACAATAAATAACTAGCTATTATTATAGTTACTAGCTATTATTTTTGTGCACATACAATATTTACAATACAATATTTACATTTATTTAAAAGAGGACAAGAAATTCACATGTTTCTCTGCAACCTTCATCAAACAGTTATTTTGAATACTTTCTTTGGCGTAGCCAGTGTGTTCTCCGACATTCTCCGATATAGTGCGCACAGATTTAATATGGCAGCAGAAATTACGTATTTTAATACACTTGATGAAAACTTGAGGGAAAATTGTGTGTATGTAAGAGATAATCGTAACTACAAGTGTAATAAATGTAATACAACTTGTCAGAAAAGACCAATGGAAGCACATTTATACTTCCATCATGGGATATACACCAGAGAAGGCAACTATCTATGGGGCGTCGAATTTCTGGAACGACATTTTACACATGAACAGAAGTACATCGCAATGTGCAGAATTTGTCCACAAGAGATTCGGGCATATTCAAAAGGCGACTTACTGAAGCATCTTGAATTACATCCGGAAGTTTTAAATGAGATACGAACAGAAATAAGAAGTAGTTCAATATCGAAGCATTTCATGGGTCAACGACCTTTTGAAAAAATCTGTATCTTGCATTTATTGCGGTCAATTATGCAAAATTATTTACAGAAATAACTTTTTGGAAACCCATCTGGCTGTGTACCATTCGGAAATCGTAACCTGCGATGCAACAATAAAACAAATTTTAGATAAACACAATTATGCATCTAATGTAGATGCAACAGTACAACGAATTGAATCTGAACACAATTATGCATCTTCAAGTTCTGACTGACAATAGCTGATGCAGGAGGACGAGGCTAAAAAGAACAATGCCGAAGAGACAAAGCTGATCGGTGGCTTGCCTAAGACGGAGAATAGAGAAAATACGGAGGCAAAAAGACGAATGAAGCAAAGGCAAAAGAAAACGACGCGGAGGAAAATAAAAGCCAAAGTCAGAAGAGACTCACGATTACACCATAAGTACATTTTTGTATTTGGATTACATTAGTTACAGTTATCTTTCTTGATTTTGACATTGGTCGTTTATTTTTTAACAAACAATTCTATAACAGCAATGAGGGTAACGTGAGGCGTATGCATACTTCGTTGAAACTGAACGAGGTAATCCGTAAAATGAGCAGCGAGGCTCAGCTAGTTATTCTTAATCTTCCTGGACCACCACGGGACACGAAGATGGAGCGTGAATCTAACTGTATCCTTTCGATCACTGTAAATACTACTCTATAAAAAAAAAAATGGTTTTTACAAAAACACGAATTGTTAGCTATAATCTGATAAGTAAATTTCAAAGTAATCAATGACAGATATATATATATATGAGGAGAAATATAGTAGATATAAAAAAAATAAAAAAGACCGTTAAACTTCCTTAACCCTCAAAAACTAGATATGGAATTCCTCGTGCTCATTGAAGGCTTAGAAAGGAGTATTTGATGGTGCGGGGTAGCGGACGGGAGGTGATCACCATCTACTCGTGAACTGAAGCGACGGGAATTGATGCTGTTGCCTTGCGGAAGCTCTAGTTTACTTCTCAGTGACCTAAACAACACTACTCTAAGGAATATACTGCTCTTGTGCCATTTTCTGCGCAGCTACTTGCGTCGCGCGCTCTGAAAGTTGTTAAGGGAAAAAGGATGATGATGACGACGACAACGACGACGATCGTTCATATCGGACACGGAAGACGAAGTTTCAGCTGAAGCCGATTTATTATGTGGACCGCGATGTGACCGATCGTCGTCTAAACAATGAAGCCAAAAGCGATGATGCCAAAGGTTTTCTTTAAATGAATTTCTGAATGTAGAACGTGCGGGTTTATATGTGTCAGATATGTACGTGTCAGGAGGTCACATACGGCAGCGCGGGCTGCTCAGATTCAGATTCGACAGCCTGTTAAGCTCGACCGAGCTTGCCGGACAAAGTACATCGTGCACCTCTCGGAAACATATATACAGATACACATTCGTGCGCATTTGTATCGTCTTTAAGGCCTACCGGTCCAAGATGTCACTACCACTTTTAATCGATATAACCAGCTTATAATAATTATCGCGTTTTCATGACAGGATCTTTTATGTTGAGAAGAACACATAAGAGAGAATATATTTTTTTATACTATATTTTAGTGCCATAAGTATTTAAATATATTTTATACACTTTTGTTAGAATATTTTATTTTGTATTTTTATTCAATATCATATGCTTTGCATATTTTTTTGGTAATTTTATTCAGAATGCGCTTGACAAAAGTAGTATGTACGGCCGGTCATAACGGTTCTGTTCCTACACTGCACCTACCCATACTCTCTCTTTTGTCTCTCTCGATAATTGTATGACGTTGAGGTGTGAAATATATTTTCTGTTCTAATAAAAATTATTAATTTACACTCAACTCCATTGTGTGGCTTATTTAAATAAAACAATTTCATTATTATATATTATAGTATATCATATTTATCGTTCGTCGTTTTGCAAATTTTTCTGATAAAGTGTTTTATATTTTAACATCATGCTGAGTAAAACTGTTCAGGTGCAGACTCGAGAAGCGGCGACGTTCAGAAATTTTTCGAATACCAAACGCCTGTTTGTAACATTTATATCCAAAGTATAAGTCGTTTATTTGAGTAACATGTAACCTTTCTTCATTTCTTCTTCGCCCGTCAAAAATCATCGTAGATTTTGTGAACGCGGGATGGAATTCGAACTCTTCAAGACGTCACATGACGTATCGCATTACGTTCTTATCGTCGGAATTCTTTACGTCGTAAATGGCATCAATAGACTCCGTTAATCAAGTTTGTTAAATGAACAAGCAAATTTAATCATTTTTCTCTACATGAAAGTGTAGAATACATATTGATTGAGATACGTACACTTTTTTCGCCTGTATGACACCTTGTATATGTGCATGGCGTCGCTCACGCGCTGCGATGTTCGGGATGCACGTGGATGCACGTGGATACATGACTCACGATTTTTCCGTATTTACACCACTGTACCCTAGAGACCCTATAATAACTGGCTATAAGACAGTTAGTTTTGATTGGTCCGCCGGTTTTGTCAAAACCAAGAAAACAGAAAGAGAAAGAGATATAAAAGAGAAGGAGAAAGCTATATGAATATATATCTGTCGCTTGATTTTGACAAAACTGCCTTTATGGCTAGTATCTTATCTTAAAGTCTCTACATCATCATCCTCAATCGCGTTTGTTGAATCACCACGTCAGTCTCGATCAAGCAGATCGATTGACAATACTTAGATTCGCACAGTTCGAGAAAAATGGATAACGCCGCGAGAATGCAAGCTGCTCGCATGACGGCAAAGAAAATGCTCAACTATATCACTGCTGAATGTTCCGGTGGAGGTTTGTATAAGATTAAAAGTCGATTACCGTGTTTCACATACACGGTCTCGAAATTCTTTTTTTTTAATCGTCGCTATATTATGGAATTTTTCGGAATAAATTCCGATCGAAATTATTCCGTTTTCTTCAGAAATAACGATGGAAATTTAAAGAAAAAACTATAAACAATTTCGATCGGAATGTATTCTGAAAAATTCTGTAATAAATGTCCAGTAGTCACATGCTGATGGAGTAAATAATGTTGAACCAATGATGGACCACTCTTTCTCTCTTTCGTTCTGTTGCCATCTATTCCATAGGAATATTTGTTTGAGCTGCGCATTTTCGACGCTACAAGCGCGCTTTTGCTATTCGTGGAGCTGCTTTGTAGCATCAATAGCAGCGTTAAGACATCACTGCTAGTGCGTTGCAACGTCATCACCTGCGCTCCGAGGTAGAGCGCGAAATGCTCATTACACTCATATATAGCGCCAAAACGCGTTTCTTGATCGCTGCGAGCATCTACTTTTGTCTCATTCGACTTGCACAAGTGCATGTGTCATTTTTAGTCGACTTTAGCCGTATCGACTTCAGTACTCTAGAAATGTAATATATAATAAATATGTAATATACTGAATAATTGTTATTAAATGAAAATTATTTCACGTCATCGTCTGTAATTTATACAACATTACATTTACATAACTGTGGAAAGACTGAACGAAATAATATACGAATATTTACGATTTTGTTCTCGGACATCTTCACTACTCGTAAAATGGCAAAGAATTCAATTGCACGTACATATTTTATAATAGAATAAAACAACAATTACATATTCCTTCCTTTATACTGACAGTTATACCTGCCGCGCACATAGCACAACAAAAATCGTTCGATGAGATTGCAACCGTAAACGCCACAATAGCTCTTTGAATTAGCGTTTGCGTCTATAACACGATAGTGAACTCCCCAAACGCACATTGTTGAGCGTTTAATTGTTTTATTGTACTGCATTTCAGATATTCCTGCATATATGTTCCTTCCTAGATGCGTCGACACTAGTACACGGTTTGAACTTAGTGTGCAAACAGTTCTACCTGATTTTAAAGGACGATGACTTACTATGGAAAGCGCGAATTGATCTTATGTTGCCGAATGCTAGCCACTCGCTTCTGCGTCCCGGTCAGCTCAAATTGATAGCACCTTACGCCACAACCAATCTTTTTCGTCAGTAAATAGAACATTCTCTATGTCATTTTACGCAAGCGCGAATAAGTTTTCATATTTTTTTGATATATAAAGTCACGTGTCCTTACAGAGAGGCCCTGGAAGTTGTCATGCGTTGCGATTCAGAAACAAATAGCGCTGTGGAAACAGCAGGATTCTGCGGAGAAATTGATATTCCTGAATCCTCACATGAATGCATCTTCTGCTGTGTTGCTGATGCTAGTAGTAGGTAGTATTTTAGGGAGTTATTGTAATAACATCTTTCAGAGATACGGTAAACGTATCTAAAAACACATAAGATGATTCCCGTTTTCAGGATGGAATCACTTATTTAGTTGGTGCAAAAGGTTGCAGATTATTTTGCAATAAACTTTCTTATCGCGAGGAAGTTTGCGACTTTCACGAAGTCAAGACTACCGTAATCCATCAGAGATCACAAATTCTTGCTCGGGACACCGTCGAGGTACGTTGGCTGTGACATTCGTTAAATATTGTTTCACCGTTGCGAGTATATCGCGCCAATTTCCGCGTTAATAAATTCTTGAACATAGCGATCTATAGGCTCAAGTTTTAAATTCTACTTTGCGCCTGCAACTTTCCAGGAGCTTTTCCTAATTAGCTGAATTTTGAGCGACTAAAGCGATTCGTCGAGAAACTAAAGGCTCGTTGAGTCAAGAAAAAATTCGACAACTCATAGATAAATGGTGGATAAAGTCGAGAATTCAAAACACTGATAAAGATTTTTTATTTTGACCTAACTAGCTATCTTTATTAATTATAATTGTTACGACGTTTTTAATAAAGTATGCCAGTAATTAATAAAGATGCCAGTTGTTAGGTTGAATAAAAAATCTTTATCGTTAATTATTTACTGACAAAATAAAAAGTTTTGATTTGGTTCACAATATTGATTCATAATACACTAAAAATCTCTCACAGAACAAACTTGTTGCGACTGTGCCACAAGCAATGTACTACAAATATAATCACAGAAAAAAAAGTTGCTTCAATTAAACGTCGACGTCACGGGCTGCCACAAGCATAAATAGTTAATTCAATTAGATATTATTGGAACAAATATTTAAATTATTAAAACAATTATCTGATGCTTTTTGTTCGTTAATATTGATGTTGCATCAATAAATTTTATCTCAATAACACTAATGCTGTTGATACAAAAAATGATGCTATTGATATAACATCATTTTTTCCGTGTATATTTGCGCAGCTTCGCAAATCTGTGTGTACGCAAAGTTGTATCTTTTTAAAACGGCGTAACACGTTTGCAGAACAAATTCTTTATTGACGTTCAAGCCAATTCTTTTGGAGGCGGTACTTTTTTAACAGAAATCGCGTGTATTTAAACTCAAATATCTGCGCCGAGAAACTGCGCAATTGCCCGCGGATATTACACGCGCTCGATGAATGCCGGATAGAAACGGGGGCCGTAGAATCGGTTAGGACGGGACAAAACGGAATAGGATAAGCGAGCGTGGAGAATACGATTGGACGGCGATATCTAGCATGATTTCAGAATGGTCCCCTATTTCTGGCCCGCTCTACCGTTTTCCTCAATTATAGTATATACGCGACCTGCATTACCTAACGCTTCCAACGGAAGAACGTCCTGCAGATAGAAATAAGATTGGCCAATTCCAGCAATTCATTTGTATACGTGATTGTATCACGATTGGCAGCAGATAATATTCTTATTGTTAAGACGTACCCCTATCCATATACGCTATTGTCAATAATATGATATTCTAGTAGTTATATTGTATTTTTTACACTAAAACTGATTATTCTGTAACCAGAGATTTTAATTTGATTTATATGGGAAATCTATATAAATTGCATTTATTTATTTCAGTCTTGCTTTTTTTCACTTAGAATATAAATTCTTCACGGCCAGTCTACAATGAGTCGTTAGTCGTTAATCAGATGTCGGAAGAAATAAGTCATAAGCATATCGTAAGGCAATCGAAAGTCTGTAATCGGTGATTGTGAGAGATGGCATTTAGCCAATCGCTTACGATCGCCGATTATAGACTTCCGATCGCCTTACGATATGTTTATGACTTTTTCCGACTTTCTTCCGACATCTGACTAACGACTCATTGTTGACTGGCCATTAAAGTTTAAATTATCAATTATTTTAATTTAGTTCATCAATAAAAAAAAATAAATATTGGATTTTTCGAACTTTTATTATATATATATAAATTCCAGGTCGTAACATCCATCCGCCTTTCTCATGTGTATCACCAATAAGACAGTCCATATTGCAACTCTATTATAAAATAAACCATTTATTTTAGAAATGTAACTTAAATAAATCATTGCCGAAAAACAATGTGGCTAATGTATATGAAAAGAATATGTTTCATCCATCTTTAAAAAATCAAATCGAATTTGGTGTGATATAAGTCAATATAAAATTCCAAAATATATAAGCTCTCTTTAATTTTTTACATTTTATATGAAAATAGATAGAAAAGTATACTTGATTTGTGTGTGAACGTTAAAAAATAGGTACATTTAAATATTCTAAATATTATACAATAAAAACATGCTTCGCGTTTTCTTAAAATGCTTAAATGTGATTTCTCATAAACGCTAGAAAAACTAAACTATAAATTATATACTAATCTATATATCTATATATATAAAAATGAATGTATGTATGTATGTATGTATGTATGTATGTATGTCCTTTATGCACTCTTAAACTATTCGACTGGTTTTGAAAGTATTGTATATGAAGTAGGGGTAGAATTTTCCGGGGAGTGTTATAGAATGTATAATTTTTCGTTACCGATCTTTTTGGGAACCGGTATTCGACATTTTTTCATTTTTTTGGGGAAATAATTGACCGAATTTTAAAGAAATATATATGAAACAGGAGTAGAATTTCCCGGGGAGTGTCATAATGTGTATAATTTTTTGTTACAGAGAGAGAGAAAGAGAGGGGGGGGAGTGGGAGTGGGAGAGAGAGAGGGGGAAGGAGAGGGAGAGGGAGAGGGAGAGGGAGAGGGAGAGGGAAAGGGAGAGGGGAGGAGTGGGAGAGAGAAAGAGAGAGAGAGAAATTGATTGATTGATTGATTGATTGTTTAATATGCCCAAACATAAGTTATACGGCAAAGATGCAATACAGCAAAAGACATTTATATGCAACTTAATATTAACTGGAAAAAAAGAGTATAAACATGATAAAAAACATTGCATAAACTTAATGCTTACTTAAAACTAAAATTACTTAAAACTAAATATATGTATAACCTAATAAAACGCTACTTAAAATTAACGGAAACAATATTACACACCAGTCACTCTGATTCAGACGACAATAAATACGCGCGAAGAAGACACTTAAAGGATGCAAGAGACGATGCCGAAGTAATATTACCAGGAAGAGAATGCCAGAAATAAATAGACGAAAGCTGGAAGGAGTTTCTGTACGTAACTGTTGTATGAGCAAAAATATGAAAAATGTGATTTGAAGAAGTGGCCAATCGTTCGGATCTTCTAAGCGATGAATCAAGAGGTGTAAATAGCTCCCTTAAATACACAGGTGAGAGCATATAAAGTATGCGGTACATCTGACATCCAAAAAAATAAAGACGTCTGTTTTTGACTGAAAGCCGTCCCAGGCGACGTCTGTACGGAGTAACATGCTCATCTCGTCGTAAGTTGTAAATAAATCTGATGCAACAATTCACGAGTTTGCAGTTTGGTGTTCAGTTCCTCACTTAGGCCATGATAAACAAGGCAGCAATAATCCAAATGAGGTAGAACTAAAGTCATCACTAACTTAATTCTAAGCTCAGTAGAGAGAGAGAGTCTTTGTTAAACTTAAGCTTATATAGCGCCCAGTGAACCTTTTGCGAGACAAGCGAAATGTGCTTCCTCCAAGAGAGATTTGACTCAAAAACGACCCCCAAATTCTTCACCTCACTAACAAATGGTAAAGGTACGTTGTTAATTATGATAGGTGGTAAAAGGTTGAAATCAATATTATTGGTGTTTCTATTGCTGCCGAATATAATTGCCTTGGATTTAGCAGGATTCAGTTTCAAACCATTTACTGAGGCATAATCAAAGATAGCGTTTGCATCCTTAGAGATGAAGTTGAGATTGTGAAGAATATCAGAGGGTGGACACGATCGATATATCTGTACATCATCTGCAAATATCATATGCTCTGAATACAATAATACTTTGCCAATATCATTTATGAACAAGGAAAACAAAAGCGGTCCCAAAACAGAGCCCTGCGGCACTCCGCACGACGTAAAAAGCCAAGACGAGAGACCCTCCGCATCATCAACCACCGCCTGAGAACGGCCTGTCAGATATGAATAAATCCATGTAAGGACTGGGTCAGAAAATCCTAACTCTTTAAGTTTGATAAGAAGTCAAAGATGCGGAACTGTGTCAAACGCTTTACTAAAATCAAAAAGAATCATAATCAATATGAATCCATTGTCAATCGCCCTCCTGATCTCATCGCACACTCGCAGAAGAGCAGACTGGGTGTTATAACTCAGGCGATACGCAGACTGTTTAGGATTAATGAAATTATATTCATTTAAATAATCTGTGATCTGCAGAGCAACGATCCTTTCGAGTATTTTCGACAGTTCAGGCAGATTAGCTATCGGTCGCGTATCCGATGGGGATAAAGGAATCCGAATCTTTGAGAGAGGACGGATAAGCGCCCGCTTCCACTGAGATGGAAAAGAAGAGGTTTCTAGTGAGCGGTTAAGTAGCACAGTTAAACACGATGAAATCGCAGGCCAAGCCATACGCAGAATGTAAAAAGATAAGTCATCCACACCTGATGCGTATTGAATGAAGAGGTCCCGCAGAAACCAGTTTATGGATCATGTCAGACGTTATAGCAGAGAAAACAAACTCAGAAGAAAGAGAGAGAGAGAGAGAGAGAGAGAGAGAGAGAGAGAGAGAGAGAGAGAGAGAGAGAGAGAGAGAGAGAGAGAGAGAGAGAGAGAGAGAGAGAGAGAGAGAGAGAGAGAGAGAGAGAGAGAGAGAGAGAGAGAGAGAGAGAGAGACTATTTGCGTGTTTTACTACATATGTCCTCCGGGGCGAAGCCCGGGTAACCAGCTAGTATAGTATAAAATATGCAAGTTCTTAAAACCGTGTAAACATATTCCGCCTTTACTCCTAAAAATTAAATTAAAATTTAATTTAATATTTTTATGCAACACGTTTCTCATTATAAGCACGCAATAAACAACAAGTATTGTAAATATTGGAAAGAATAACAGCTATAATTTAGCAGAAAATTAATAGTTTATGTCTGGTTATAAATGCCAATGTTTACTTCCAACAAGTTTCAGTAATTTTCTAACCGTTGTTACTAGCGCCCTTTAGCTAGTTCAATTACCAATAAAATAAAATTAAACTTGAGTTGCCACATTTGTTTCGGCGACTATTATCGTTCGCACTTGCGAATAACAAAATTATTTCTAACGTATCTATGTAGAAAGAATACTTCACAGAGTACTTTTTTCTTAAATTCGACCACTTATTTTTAAGAAAGATGTAATCTCTCTATTTCCAAAAAAGGTGATCCGTCGAAAGTCACAGAACTGGCCCAAGCTAACGCAAAATTTTATTTAAACGCGTATTACGGGTACGTCACAGCTGTAAGATTATCGCACCCCGGGGTTAAAACGTAACAACAAAGAATATGCTCGCCGAGAACTTTCTTATCGCGAGATACAAACGGCGGTTATATTTGAGAGAAAAATCGAGCGAGTGGCGCTCTGTCGATTCAATATATACAAAAGCAAAGATATTACCGCCGGCGTTCGCCGTCGCAACGCAGTGAATCGAGCGTGCATCAAAATGTAATAGGAACGGGATTTTTCACGGTGCGCTGCGACTGCTGCGAGAAGGAAAAATCGCGAGCGCGTTCCGTTCAAGTGCGCAGTCCTAAGGGCATTAATACACTTCGCTGATGTAACGCGTCGAGCGCGGCATGCCAAACGTAACAACAGTAATGTCCTCTCTTCGCACGCGTCGAGGTGAAAACTGGGAAAAGGAACATTTCTTGCTCTGGCTGGAAAAAGTATAAACGTTTACATAAGCTTAACTTGTGAAAACGGACACGTTGCGGGTGGCAGTTCAAGAAATAACGATTTTTCTCTCATTCTAACGGACGAATCCAGAATCTTTTTTTGGCGCTTATTTGATTACTTAAGAACTTGTAGACTACTTTCTTTAGTGAACAATCGAGAATAAACGCTTTTAGATTCTATATAAATTTTGTTTCTGTAATTATGAAAAGTACATAAATATTGTATAAAAAGAAGAAAACAATTAATAATTGATAAAAGATTAAAAACGCGACTTATTGGCTACGACTCCCCCCCCCCAAAAAAAAAACATGAGTATGCAATGAATAAAAAGGGTACATGGTTACTACGAGTTACGCTCGTGTTAAATCAGTATAGTAGGCGCGACAAGTTGCGATAATAACGCGATTTCTTCGAGAGAGGAGCATCGCAAGAAAAAAATCGAAGTTGCAGTGCCGCCGAGTTCCTCAAGTTTTCTGCCGAGGTAGCCAGGTGTCGAGACACGGACTGTAAACGATATAGATTGTCAAAGTTCGGGGAAACTGTTAGCCGCAGAAGTGGTAGAGTTTTGGAGGGTAACTTTCACCCTCCTCGCCTATTCCTTCCCGGGCTGCCGAGCATAGCCCTCCACCCATCTCGGAAAACTCGCGACAGCGGCCGCCAGTTATCGGTGCGACATTCGTTGCATCCGAACTTCATTTCCATTGAATCCGAAGGCGCTCTCTGCGAAGACATTCCTCTCCGGTCGATCCAGCAATTCTACAGACAATTTAACGATGCCTAAAGTCGTGGCGATAAAGTCCGCAGCATCACGAGCCCGTTTGTTAGATCCAATTAAAATGAATTTTTTTTATAAGCATCTATCAAACCATTTGTTTTAAAAGCGAGTTTAACTATTTTCCCAATTGAAGTATACATCATTTGATCAATTGTAAAAGACCGCTTCTAATTTTTAGATAAAGTTAACAATATAGATAACGCAGCAATGCTTGATTTAAAAAGATTTAATTTAAAAAATAAATTAAAATAAATTTCTGCATAAAAGTTTCTATTTGTAAATTGTGCAAAAAAATTCCAAAATTGCAATGTAATAATTGTATAAGTGCACAGTACAAAAATTTTGTGTTAAATTTAACACATTTCACGTGTCTCAATTCATCTACTCTAATTTTTATGTTAAATTAACAGAAGACAAATATGTAAATAAATAACACAAATATTATGTAAAAAATTAACAAAATTGTAACATATATGGATGCTCTCTGGAAATAAAGTTTTAAATATTAATTTAAAAAAAACGTTATTCTTTTTTCTTTTTTTCTTATAAAAAATAGAAGACAGCAATATCCTCTTTATAATATAAGAAACGTCAATTTAACAGATAAAAATTTTTATAGAGAAGCAAGTCACACAACTTATCTGTTTATTTTAACATATAAAATATGTCACGCAAGAATTTGTGCATTTACATATAAAATGTGTTATATTTTGTTAACTCTTAAAAACGGTGAATATTAACTTAACACAGGAAAATCAAAATAACACAATGATAATATGTTACATTAACACAAGTGTATGTTAAAAATTTAACACAAAAATTTATATACACGGGTAAATTTTAACACAAATACAAAATGTTTTTTTACCGTGTGTTAATTATATCGTCAAAAATGTAGTTGTTTAATCAATTGACAGCTCGCTTAAAAATTAAAAACCAGACAAAGATATTTAAATTATAAAATCGTGTATATTATTCTCATGTTATATACTAATTGTGTCATTTAGCGGTAATGAAGAGTCAAACGCGCGAACGCGTCATTTCTATTTCGTGATCGCCGGGATCCTGGATTGAAGTTTCAACCGGAAGAATTTACGACGTGACAGCGCGAGAATGACAATGTGTAAAAACACAAAAACAGTCGCAAGTTCGGTACGTATCAGGATTATATCGCGTCGCATCGGGTCGCATCGCGCAACCTGATTTCCACCGTAGGGCAGAATAAGTCCTTTCTTTTCACTTTAGTCGTAAGAAAAGCAGATAAACTATAACAACATATATACGAGCGAGCATAAAAAACGACATATAATATGTAAAACCGCCACGGTACATATGTTTACGCGGGCGTAAATTCAGGGCACGCCGCACGGGGCGGCGCAGCGTGGCCGCGCGACACGGCGCAAAGCAAACGTTATTTAACGACTACGCGACGACCGGACGATTTAGCAAAATTCATCTTCTCGAAAGAGCCAACTCTGTTCCACTAAAGGGGAGGAGGGTAAAAGTCGCGGCCATCCGTAAGAGCGGAAACGGATATAGGGGGATATCGCATAGTTTACACAACGATAAAAATCCCCATAAAAGTATCGTAAATTTCAGAACCCCCATGGTATTGCCGGGACGTTATGGGTTTATAGGCTAAGAAAAGAATGAGCGCGCGTACGAGTTTACGCATGACGAGTGCAACCGTCGATGAAGATAGCGGCTGTGTGCATTAAAAAAAAGTTTTTAATTCTGCTTATCTCGTGGGATGCATTTCAGTGACAAACGCAAAATTGCGTATCCGTTATTTTTTCCACTGGACGGATATAGGCCATATAAAAATTAAGGGGAGGAGAAAGGAGCTGTTTAAGTGCATGCAGCTAAATTATTTAACTAAACTCCAAAAGAGAGATAGTAAAATCAATTCTCAATTCGATAAAATGTTTATGTAAATAACGAAAACGATATTCTTGAAAAACTTTCACTAATTAAAAGGAATTTGTTCATCGTAACGATAAACTCGCAAAATATGCGAAGAGACTGTCTTTGATTATGCAAAATAGAGAAATCAAGCCAAGAGAAAGAAGGAGTTGGAAAGGCCAACAGGGATGATTTGATAAAGGTCGCGCACCGAGTAAAGTAATTGAAAGGGCTCTTGTTAGCATAGAAATGGCACTTTCCCGATCCCTAGGATGAAATGGGTTTAAAGTTATCCTAAATCTTCCAGGACACTTCCGCCGTGTGCCGTACGAGGAACTGTGCGAAACTACAGAGAAGAGGAGCTCTTCTTACCGATTCGCTCAAGAAACGCGAGACCACGGTAAAATAAATATCGACAAAGAAGAAGAAAGCGCACGTGTGTCGCCGGTGACAGGCGAAGGTCGTCTCACGCGCACACGCCAATACCGAAGAAAAACATTTCCTATCCTCTCTCGTTCGTGACATATAACGGAAAGAAGCCAAGCGCAGAGAATGTATCACATTATTTTTGGAGCGTCCGCCCTTTAGAAGCTATACAATAAGATGTTGCGAGAGAAAGATGTATGCAAGTATAGCCGGACTTTATTCTTCCCCAACGACGTGCATTCGACTTTTTTTCTGCAATCCCAGACAACACGCATGTCCAAAATCGGGACATAAGCCATCTTAAAGACATCTTAAAGATGTCATTATTAAGACATCATATTGTAACACGTCTTAGGCTGATGGCAGAAAACAAAACGTAGGTTCTTACGTCTATCGTAGTCGTAAACGTGAAGCAAGGCAGAGGGAAAACCGTATACGGAACTCGTAAACAACAACGTAAAGTCATCGTGTCAATACGTGACGATACAAAAGTAGTTACGTAAATACGGTTTTCTCTTCCTTGCTTTACGTCTATATGACTACGATAGACGTAAAAGAGCCTACGTTTCGTTCTCTGCCATCAGCCTTACTCTCTAAAAGTCGAAAAGTAAAATATCACTCAAAACAAGTGAAAAGCAAATGTAACGAAAAGTGAAAATTGAGCCTGTGTACTTCGAGTGATTCGCCACTAATAAGAAAAAGTAAAATTGCGCTCTATAAGTTAGAGTAAATCACACTCCATTTGAGTGAAAGTAATCTACTGCACTTTTTTCGAGTGCAGTAGATCAGTGTCCATAGGAGTGAATTATGACACTCTACAATTTTAAGTGGAAAATTTCACTCTATTAGAGTCATTTATCAATCAATCTTTAATAAATCATCATAATTCACTATAACTTTAAAGTGAGATTGTGTCGAATCACTCAATAGCTGCTCTAAAAATTTGAGTTAAAAATTCACTCCTACTTTATGAGTGTCCGCATTTACTGAAATTAGAGTGACAACCCTCTCTTTTGGAGTGACTATCGCAATATATTAGTGGCAAAACTACTCTATAAGTTTTAGAAAGCAATCATCGCTGACTTCGAAAAATTCCTTCAGAAAGGTGCATCTTTCACGAAACTCAAATAAATGTTATTGATACAGGCTACTCTATAGAACATCTTATTTACTTGTAGCGATTTTCTCGCTGCCAGATGTTACCCCCATCTACTCTCATCAGGTATTGGAATGTAGCACGACAAATTTTGTCGCGTCACTTTGCGCAAATGCGCTCCATGAGCGAAATATTGTATTGAAGAGGAGGAGAAACATCGTATCAAAAAGTGATACAGGACGGCGACAGCTCGATGACGATGGAAAAATGCGCGACCGTTCGCTTAACTTCCGCGGCGCAAGCTGCCGCGGGTGTCTCACCGTCATCCTTTATTGCTCTTAGCGTTTCTTATTCCATGCGCACCACTGTCTCTCATCGCCTTTGCATTTCCGCCTAAACATGAACGCGCGTTGACGACGCGCGTTGGGAGAAAAACGTGAGGAAAAATCGTCGTAAGGAAGAAAGCGCGAAGCGGAGGTTTTGGCCCATTTCCGGTGAATAGACATCTAGGATCTAATTAAAAAACTTGGAACGCCCAGTGTCTTTCTCTATGTCTCACATTTTTCCACCACTCACCGCCGCAAGCTCCGCGCTACTTCGGGCATGGCTGAGAGTTGCTCTAAGGTATAAGGATCAACGTAACCCGACGAAGAAACAGCTTGGAGTACATACACACAAAAAGCACACTTACACACATATACACACATGTATAATGTGTATATATATAATATAATATAATATATATATATATATATATATATATATATATATATGTGTGTATATATATTATATATATATATATATATATATATATATATATATATATATATATGTTTACGATGAAGGTAAGAAAGGCGAAAAAAAATTCTCGTATAGAGCAAAGTGCTAAGGTGCAGCACATATTGAGAGATCTGACTCCCTATCGAGTTCCAGTGTTTCCACGCGGTATCTACACGTGAAGCACTTTGGCGCGTTGTGTCGTCGGAAATGGAGTGGTACCACGGCCAGAAGGCCGTCTTCTCGAGGAACGAGAAGAAATCTCGCGAAAACGATACGGTCGGAATCACGCGCCTGTTGAAATCGGAGCTCGGCGAAACTAAGGAGAGAACGCTCTACTATTTAATTGTCTAAATACCACAGTTGCTCAACGAAGGATCGAGTATTGGCATACTATATATGTGAATTTTGAGAGCTAAAAGGATTAAAATCTGCAAATCACTAGCGATCTAAATAAAGTGGCTAATATAGATCTTTTTTATTTCACATAGCAGTTTTGTATATAGCATATAAATATATCTATTGCGAGTCGACAATATACTGTATATATTTTTTAAAAAATCCATTATCAGCCAAAATATTATACGTAAATTTTCACTCGATCGCAGATCTCAATTTTTAATATTTGAGTAACTCAAAGCTGTGTGTGTTTGTTAAACCCAGATTTCTTCCTGCTTTATATAAGAAATCACGCAGTATTTACGACAGTCAATCATTCAGGTTCAATGAAATATTTGCTTTAAATCAGAAAATGTGTAGTTCTATTTTTATGACCAATGGAGTTAAAATAATACTGTTTTGTGTTAAAATAATAAATTTCTACACACAGATAGTAGTCAAAAGTAACAAAATACTATTCAATTCAAGATATTCGTTTAAATTTCATTCTTTATTAATAATTAACAGAGTATATATTACCTATATCTGTATAATATCGAAAATAATATAGAAAGTTTTTTCGAGCAAAATTGCTTATACATCATCACTATGTATCTCCGCGACACGGTCTTTTTAAATACTTTGTACTACTTTCTGACGCTATTGCATACAGTTTCTGCAGCGGTACGCATTTTCATTTCTTTACTCCGTCTTTGACATTTTGCATCGGGAAATCTTCGAAGCCGCTATCTGCGAGACAGAGTTTCTTAGAGTGTATTGAAATTCTGACGGCTATAGACTCAAATGCCGGCACGACGCGACGCTCTAAAAGATGAAAACGACAACTTTAAAAGAGCGAACTTTAGGCGCTGGATTCAGAAATGTAAAAACACATAAAATGAAAATAAAGAAGACACTAGAACGAATAAGAAACTAAAAGTTATAGAAGGCACATTTTGACGTCCGCCCGACGTTAAGATAAACACACTTAACGTTGGTATCCAACGTTTTTGCTACGTCGTTTCAACCCTCTTTTGCACTAATTTGGGGAATCAAATTTAGGTTGTACCAACGTTGGAATCCGACTTATATAAGTTAAACTGAGGTTACATTTTTTCCACCAGTTTTAACGTTGGTATGTAAACTTTGATTTTGTACACTCTGCTAGACCTGAGGTTATTTTTTCACAACGTACATTTTAGGTGTAGTTTTCGTGCTTCCATTCAAACCATATGACGGCATTGGTGTAATAAATGTATCATAATACGTACTTATCAATTTGGCACAAATAAAATGACTTTATAGGAAAAATATAGTTTGCGCAGTCTTTGATACTATTGTAATTTTGCCATAAATACACGAACCCAGCACTGAAATTGTATAACAAAACCCACTTTATTGATAAATGTGGAAATGATAGGTCAAAATTAGACGAATCCTTTCTAAAATATTCCAATTTACTAAATATTCTAATAAATAACTAAAATTTTCCAAAGTGTAGATTTTAATTTTTTTTCATCAAAATTACTTTTAAGATAAATATGTTGTCAAAACTTTAACAACAGATATTATATAAATGCTTTAAATTGTTAATAAAGTGCGTTAAAAAATTTAAATCTAAATATACTGGAAAATGGCGGATTATTTGCCTTCCTCTTTGAGGAATGAAAATGGCGAAGTCAGCGTTCCACACTATATCAAACTTTACGTAGTAAAAGGTGCGATAAATTCTACTAAAATTTGTCTTTTCGTATAAAATAATTAACTTTTTCCGACTTTTCCAAACTAAGTAGTATACCACTGTAGGCAAAATTGTACCTATATTGACTAAAAGTCTTAACAAGGTCGCCAAACTGACTTAACATGTCGATAAAGTATTAATTAGTTGAAAATTCTATACTAGATTTGCGAATGAGTCGTATATCTTAACCAAATCCGACCTATGCAATACCATCTATATGGTGATCTAGAGCATGGTTATGGCAGCCGTGCAGCCGAGCGAACGCGCTCTCGAGCTGTGAACCGCGCGGCGCGCGCGCGTTGTTTCCCGACGACGCGACGATAACCGCGTGAGATGAAATGGACCGGTTCGGCCGTGGATCGTCAACATTTGTCGCATAGTCCTCATAGCTCACGCACGACGCCGCGAATTGCCGTCGACGATGCCCGCTTGACGCAGCAGTAATCTGCTCTACATTTTTTTAGGCAGAATTTGTTACCATTTCTCGCGATTTCTTAACGTCAGTCAGAAATGACCACAGGCGACGTTTCACAACGTTAGCGTTTTACAACGTTTGATAACAAAACGTTGGTTTACGTTGGGAATTACGTATTGAAGTCGCTCGAAAAGTGTAGTGCAGAGTATAACGTCAGGCGAACGTTAAATATCTTAACGTCGGGTAATAGGACTTAAACTGTTTCGAATTTGACGTTGGGAAAGTGATAAAAAAAGCACGTCGTAATTTTAACGTTTAGACAACGTCCAAAAAACGTTAGTAATTATAAGTTACATTTTATAACTTTCTTGAACCGCTTACAACGTTGTGATTAGTAGAAAAATAGTCCTTAGTCGGAAAGTTAACCGAAAAATGCTGCTTGGGTAGCGAAAACGTGAAAGGTCGGAAGATTAGAGATACAGCCGAATGCAACGTTATAATCTTGCAAAATTAATGACAAGTTTGAAAGGATAACACAAATGAGAAATATAATTATGGAACTGTGCCTAGAAAACGAGAGAAGAATTCAAAGGGACCGGACGTGAAAGCAGTCGTCGAAGACGGGCAAAAGAGAAAATGAGGAAAGCAGTCGTGGGAAAATCAAAAGTGAAAGAGAGCTTGATGATCAACTGGCTCGGTGGCAGACAAATTGCGAGAATTTCAATGCGGCATTGTGATGCGCGTTGGGTAAACAAATAAAAAGAGCAAAAGCGCGGTCGTTTCTCGCGCGCACTTTGTTTGCATATATGGACATTTCGACGATGCACACGCGGCTACGTGTATAAATATATATGTGTGCATGTGTGTGTAGAAGCGAGTACACGCGCGTAAAGCGGGATGCAATCTGTGTGTTCTGGAAAAGTGCATGCAAAAATAGTGCCAGGAAAAAGCGCGATAGAACTGAAGCAGGACGCGTGATGCGCGGAATGGAAAATAACGTACGTCGCGTAGGGCAACGCCGCGTGTGTGAATGCAGCGAAGAACACGTGTGGTAACAACACGTTCGCCGTGTAGATGATACGCCGAGTGATACATGGGAATAACGTACATACGTAAGTAGATAGCGCACTTTTGCGCTCGGTTGCGGCCTGTCGTCTGGTATTAACCGCGAAACAGGAGAAAAGAAGGTAGAAAATGGATTTTAGTGGCAGCTTAATAAAGAGGAACAATCCTTGCGCGCCGTGCCACCAGCTAATCGTATATATACACAGTTTGTGCTACTGAACAAGCCAAGAAGATATTGCCAAGTTACTAACCGCTACAAGATTTGTGCATGGACAAAGAATTTAATTGTTGTATGCGAGTTTGACGTGTCCAATAAAAATCTTAAAATATTTCGAGACATTTTAATTTCAAACATTATAATATCTTTTCTTTTACAAACATGAAATACAGAATCGAATTCTTTTGGATACGCAAATTATAAGAAAAATTTTTAATCATAAAAATAAAGATATCTATATTTAGTGATTATTTTTAGATATATTTACGTAAAGATATTTATAAAATACACAACAAAAAAAGGGAAATTGCTGGAGGGATCAAACAAAAAATATTCTAAATATTCTAAATAATTAAATTGCATCAATTTAATTCCGGGGAGGAAAGGGTATTAATGTTCCAACGATAGCTGTGTTTCAATTTCGACAAATAATCGGCGCGCAGTTTATTAAGTTGGAATATTTGTATATGTATATTATATACATTTTAATTCGTTACTTCTTTAACTATTAATTTATTTACTTGCGCACCACGTATCGCGCCTGACTCGTATCGCCGTCTATTAATTTGTTGACATTTTCACGAGTCTAATGACATATTTAAAAAATATTCTGTTTTCTATAAATTGTCAATTAATTTATTGCATTTCATTTTTATCAAAATATAAATTGTACAATCAATGTAATTATTAAAATAGCATAATTTATTTAAAAATGTTAACATATGAAGCAAACACTTAAAGAAACATTCTTATATATGTATATTTTTCTTACTCATGCAATTATTGTTCTATTCAAAATATAGATATATATTTGAGCATGGTAAAAATACATTTTTCTCTATTCTATGAAAAATTGCATTTTTAATCGTGAATCGTGTAAAATTTTACGACTACTCAATCATAAACTGGAGTAAAATATGATGTATATCGCCAAGTGCCATCGACTAGGAGATCAAACGATGATCGCCATCGGGCCCGTCGGAGAGACGTGCCCCGCTCATAAATCGGTGCCCGATATAGAAACAAATGTAAGACCAATACTTTCGGATATTGCCCCGCTGGGGTGATTGATGGTCCGAGATATTCAATATCTGCAAAAGTTCGTGGCGCGGCGGCAGCGACGACGAACCCCGCTGTGCCTGCTGCCCATCGCCGGCACTCTCTTCCGTTCTCGACTTTACTCGCCATTCCTCCTCCCCCTCCTTCTATCTCCTTCCACAATAAAAGCTTCGGACTTTACCATTTCCTCTTATTCCGTATACCCTGGCCAGAATGCATAACTCGAAATCCCGGATCGGCAAAAACTTATTCTGGAAAATTCAGTGTTATCCCCGATTGCGCGCTCTTCCCAAGGCTGGGAAAAGAGTAAACTATGATGAACGAGCGCCGAAATCTGGAAACGAGTGACTGTACCTTGTATTTGTCCCGCGTCATTTTATTGACATCGCGTGAATCCGTTCTTACAATTAGATTATCGCGCAATGTAAATAAATGTGACATAACAAAGTACAAATCTACTTTCTCATGAAAATTTGAAACATTTTTCATCTAGCTAGCAAATTTCTTTACGTGGATAACATTATAGTAATCACAGGCGGGTGTAAAATTACACAAATATATGAAAACGTTCACATACAAATTATTTCACAGAAAAAGTAAAAATTAAATTGCCTAACATTACGCAATCAGGTTCTTTAAAGTCACGCAAACGGACTTTTTATATATGTGAGATTTATGAAGAATATCACGTTTATAGACAGAAAAAGAGCGTGACCAGCGTCACAAAAAGTTGGGCATAAGAACTAAGGAAAGAACTCGAGGCGGAAAAGTAAATTGGAGAAGAATCGCTGACCGATTCCACGATCATGTACAGATTTGGCAACTGGAATTGTTTTTCAACTGTCGCATTCCTTGCGAAGCCATTAAGCCGACTTTTGCACCATCCATTCTTGAGATATTGGGAAATAAAGGAGAGGCTGGACGGTGAGCGACAGAGATGAGCGAATATTCGAGGAGGCGCAGTTGGGACGGACCGCAATGACGAAAGAGCCGAAAGGGGACACCGAATCCCCTTACGATGATTGCTGTAGGCTTTCCAGGCGTCCCTTTTCCTGGATTCTCTCTCTTATCTATACCCCTCTTACGCCACGAATCTTATCGCCCTTCCACGTTACGCGTTTCGTCCAACAATAATGTCGACCCGCCGGCTGGCTGTAGAAAACCGCAGATAAGCCAAAAACTAGACCGAGCGTATCTTTTTCCATAATTATAAACGATAGCTCTCGCATCGACATTTTACTAGTGTATGAAAAGTCCAAATATACCATTTATATGCAACAGTATAATCATGAATACATTTCAATTAATTCTTTATATGTATGGCAATTATTGGTAAATTATTTCTCGAAAATAACTTTGAAATTCCCGAGTTTTTGGATGCGCGAGACACGTTTCCAAAGCGTTAATAATAAACTAATACAAATTATGAAATTTTACTATTGTTCTCGCCGTTACTTCGTGTAAAACTTATGTTTTAGCTCGATTTATAACATCCGGAAATATAAAGAGCAAACAACGAAAAGGAGATTTTCTTCGCCAGTGAATAAATAACAATAATGAACACAGTTCCTATACATCTTCTAATTTATATTTTAACTTGTCTATATCTCTCATTTTTTTATATCTAAGAGCCAAGAGCAAAATCTATTCTTCAAGTCACCGTCTCAACAGGCGATCAAGGTGTAATGTGGATTTTCTTTGCCGCGGCACGACCGAATCTGCAGGAAACGCCAAGTCTTGCACAAGGGCGCCACGTATAAACTGATGATGAACGTTCAACACCGCGATATTGTACCTTTCAGTCTTGCCTTGCCGACGTTACATTATTTCGGCGGTGAGTATAAGCATGGTCAAAGTCGCCGCCGGCCAAAGGACGACCGATAATACAAGTAGAGAAGTGGTTGCCGTGCGGCCGCCGCGCGAGTCTCGAGGCTATAACAATATTGATTCTTCTAATGAACAAATTAATTAATTTTCTAAGTCTCACTCCGGAACTGCGGCCGGCGTTTTCGAGAGTGCTGAAATACTCGCACCGCTCCGCGACGCTTCTGACGGTCTTCTTCACCCCTCAAGGCTTTCGCTGAGCGCTAAACGAAGTACAACGTCGCCGCTGCCAGATGAAGTCGTTAACTCGAGTATGTACTCGCTCGAATGGAAAGAGAAAAGTGCCGGGGAAAATTGGAAGGTACCAAGTGAAAATGAAAATTGAACCGATACATACAGACGTACCGATCTGAAATGGCCTCCTTACCTGTGGCAGCAGCGGGAAAAGACCGCCCCACTTCTCCGCCTCTTTTCACCGGGAAACACTGTCGTTAAAAGTTCAGTCCGCGGCAGCGGTCGGACTGAATTCCAAAGATCATCGCGGCACTTAGATAGGAGTGAATTTTTCACTCAAATTTTTAGAGCGACTACTCTACCGCGCCGGAGTGATACGATCTCACTCTAAAGCTATAGTAAATCATGATTTACTAAAGATCGACTGATCAATGACTCTAACAAAGTAAAATTTTCAAAATTGTAGAGTGACATAATTCGCTGCACTCGAAAAGAGTGCCCTTTTACTCAAATAGAGTGCTTTTACTCGTTTTGAGTGATATTTCACTCTTCGACTTTTAGAGACTAAAAGACGTCTTATAATAATATGTCTAAAAAAAATGTTTTTAAGACGTCTTATGTCCCGATTTTGGACATGGTCTTGAGAACAGTCACGTCGGAAGACTGTGGAGCTCGATGCGTTCTCATAACGAAAACAAATTTGTCGATGTATGAACGTGTAACGTAATTAAAGCGCATCTTGCGCGAACGATGGAGTACCGTTCGTACATAACGGCGCGATATCGGTTAATTTTCATCGTTACCCGGTAAATCCTTGCCAGAAATTCACATCCAACAACTTGCTCCGCGGTAGCACAGGTTGTTTTAATGCAACCGCAACGTCGAAACAAGAGGGACCGGCGTAACGGATCGCGGGTGTATCTAACGGGGATGCTGCGTGATAGGTCTCTACTACCGGTTATCCTTACTAAAACCCATAACTGTGTTTAACACCAACGGCCGCGCGCTGACCAGCCATTAATGGTAGCTTACATGATTTACTTTCCAGGGTATCTTGCGTAAACAATATACGCATATTACCGTTCGTGGTCCGCATCTTTTTGTATCTCGTAATTAAGTGTTCTCACATAAAGTACTGTGATAAAATATCAAGAGATCTATTAGACTGTGCGCAATATAATTTTCAATATTAGGATATATAAAAATGATAGAAATTAAGCAAAATAATTTTAAAATTATTAATGCCAAAAAATATTCTGGATTAATGTTATTTAGATGCACGAAGCAGTTCACGATGAGACGCGAATTTCAAAAAGAATTTATTCGAAAAACGTCAGAGTAAGATTAACGTAATTTTAAATTTCCCTTCATAAATATGTAGGAAATAGGGCACATCTTGCGAAATTTGTATTGTCCTGAGACAAAAAAAATCGTCTTTTTAATACGATATATATATAATATTATTGAATATTTTATGTATTTTTTGAAAATAAAGATAATATATCTTTGCTAAAGCGAGTAATTAATTACGTGAACAATTAACTATTTTATTAACGCGATATATTCGCGAAATCAAATACTATCAGAGACGCGGCAGACCAAAATTATCTTCCAGCGGAGTAGATGGGGCAACAAATGAAAGCGATAGAAAAGAGAATAAGAAGGAAATTAAGATCTTTAAAATCGCCGCACCGGAGCTAAGAAGAGAAACGGAACATTTGAGGTATACCGCACGTCGGGCCTTGGTACTATCGAACGTACGCATTGACCTGGCCGCCTACCACCTTCGGCTCTCATCAACGGAACCAAGGTATAGTAACCTAGCAACACCCCCGATACCACTTCAACCTCTTCTGTCGACACCTCCTTAGGTTTCAATTCGCCTTATCTTCGGCAACTTTCTTATGCCGCCGGGCCGCTTTTCCCGTCTGCCATGCAATCCGAGCAAGCAAGAAGATATTCCAATAAAACACGCGGCAACTGGAAACGTTTAAGACTCCTATTTGAGTAAAGAAGTTTTAGATCGTACATATGGGATTTCGGGGATAGGATCCGGAAACTTCGCGTTTCCAACTTTAGGTTTCCATCCACGCTTAACCCATATATTGCAAGTCAAATATAAGCTTCGTCTATTCGTTATTATATCCGAATTTATGCTATCGAGTACGATATATTGCGTGCGTAGCGACAGTTTAGCGCGCGACAGTTATCGAGCGACAGTTAGCCGCGAAGTTAGTTTAAGAAAGTAAAAAAAGAACAACGCGCTATTTAATAGGTAATATGATAAATTCTGCAGGAATAAATTGCTTTCGCGTTTTATCTCGTAAACTACGAAGCAAAACGGAACTATAGCGGCGCGGTGTAGCGCAAGAGAAGCAAGGGGATGGGTGGTTAGAAAAAGTAAAGAGAGAGGCAACAGGACGCTTGGTCTACTGGCTTCATAATGAAGTTTAAATATTGTTCCGACAGAGATTGCCTCTTCTACCGTGTCTGTTGCCTTCTACCGCTTTTTTCGTCACCTTAAGCAAGTTAATATCTCAGATTAGCATTATTTTATTATTTCTCTCCAAGTTACTCGTAGCTCGTCTATTATCGCTCGATATCTCCGTACCCTAAGAATGCTTGGCATAGTTGCACGAGAGTCTCCTTGTAACTTTTTAACTATTTTCAGTCCTTTGCAGTTAGATGGAAACGCAAGTTTTTAATTCAAATACAATATTAAGAACAGCAGGACTTTACTGCAGCATAATACCCGGAGTAAAGTTCGTTTGCTGACAGCGTCGCTGTTATTATTGTACAGCAAAAGTTCTTATAGCTTCGTCTTTAAATAAAACAGTATTTTACTGTAAGCGCAGTAACTTAACACCGTTGAGAAAAGAAACTCTTTATTCAAAGCGTAAATTTGGCTTAGTATTCAGCACTTTTCCAGTACTTTTAGACAATTTTTTCGTTTCTCAAAATAAAAAAAATATAGTTCACGTCACATTGAACGCAACTCGTATGTGAAAGAAAAATTGCATGTTGCACGAACAGTTTTGCAATTACTCTTGTGGATAAATATAAAAGTCAATAACGAGAACTCGATAAATTCGATTTATTGATCCGACAGGATCGCACCGATGAAAAATGCGCGAGAAAAGGAATATGAAGACAATCTAATACCGCAAACCGTTTGTAACGTAAGTTATGTCGCCTCGACGCGGTTTATTATAATGAGGCCGCAGGATAGCTTTACAAGGGTCTCTGGCACCCTGCCTGGCGATATAACTGCTTCTCGTTTCAAACCATGCATCTCGTATCTTTTTCCTCGTACGGCTGGCATTCAAACATGCACACGCATACATGCATTGCGTATATATACATGGCGAGAAACGAGAGAGACAATTATCTCCAGCTAGTGCCGTTTATTTCCGCGGCGAAGAAAATGTTTCACATTGTCCTTCTTTCGTCAGTCTTTTTCTCGTTTTCGCAAATTTCCAAAGTCAATGAATCCGCAATATTTCAAGTTAAAAAAGATGGTCAAAAAATCTATCATAAATTGAGAGAGGTAATGGGTAATTAAGCATAATAGCGACGTCCTTTCCGATGACCTTGACTTTGACATATGTTGTAAAGGTCACCCTATTGAGTAACCTTCAAAAGGTTTTAGCCGTCGGTCATTGTTCATTAAAAAGTTATAAACAAAAAAAGTTTGAAAAATATAGCAGCTATTTTGAGTTTTGGAAGGCATAAACGACTAATATAAACGTTTTTTTTTTTTAAAGCAGAGAATACTTTATTTCGCGAGAAAGTCGCTGCTTTACCAAAATACAACATTTAAAGCAGTAAATTGTTGATAAATTGAAGTCTTTTTGTTAATGCAATGAATTGAAACCGATTTTAATGACCTTGATATATGTTGTTAAAGTCATGACCCCGAGTGACCTTATGATGCCTAATCTAATATGGAATATTGTTCAAATATTGAAATATAAATCAATAGATACTCTTATATAAAAATAAGAAGATATCGTTAATCATATACGAACTTATAATTTCCAATGTTACATCATACAATTAAATCCGTGAATAGTAATATTAATAAGAATGTTATTATTCAATAATAATAAATGTCGATAACTCTTTTTCGATTTTTTTTTCCCAATTTAATCCCCAAAAAATTGATCTTTTTTTAAAAAGTAATACTTAAGAAATAAAAAACTCTGAGCATTTGAAACTTTGGCATATGATTCTATATTCTTTTATGGTTATTTTAAAAAAAATTGTTAAAAACTATTAATAATAACGAGAGTTATTCATAATGAAAGAGAGCTGTTCAGTATATAGTACTGGACATAAAATCTCGAAAACGGCTCAAAAACAATTTCTTTCAAAAAATGTTTACGCGTTAAAAATAATATATAAAATGTGTCGAAAGTAAAAAAAGTTCTTTAAAAAAAAATAAAAAATATTTTAGTTGCAAAAAAGTGCAAAAATGCAAATTTTCTTCAATAAAATTAATTTTTTTTTAAATTTTGCTCCCAACATTTTAGAGATACTTTTTTAGATTATGAATTTGTTTTTTAATTTTGTTTTAAATTTTTTGTTACTCTGGAATCAAATTCATCATCAGCTATTAAACGGAAAGAACTACTTTCTTTATTACGAATAACTCCCATTATTATTAATATTTGTTAATAATGACTTTAAAATTAACTATAAAAGAATATAGAATTATTATGTGTTAAAGTTTCAAATACTCAAAATTGTTTATTTCTTAAATATTTAATTTTAAAAAAAGATCTATAATGCTTTCCCTTGTCAAGTTTGTCCACCTCCTTATATAACAACGACGCGTGAAGCAATCGATACCAAATGTCCAAAACGTAAAAGTTATCTAAAAGTGAAATAACATTGTGTATATCGTATATTGCGCGGTGATTAATCCGTTCCGTTTAAATATCCATTGAATAACTCAAATTATTTGCCCAATTTCTTCTTTTATGTATCAATCGAATAAATCTTTAATACGTTAAGCACAAGTTTACTCGACAGTATAATGTGACGTAGCGTAACATGACGTGATAAGATAGCAGGTCCCTATACGTTTACTCTTCATCGAGTGCGAGAGATAATGTGGAATCAATACGACGATCAAAAGATCGTTATCAAATACGAGCAGAAGCGTGTTCGTAAACAAGATGGGTTTGTGCTCGCGTAAAAATCGAACTCTCTCTCTCTCTCTCTCTCTCTCTCTCTCTCTCTCTCTCTCTCTCTCTCTCTCTCTCTCTCTCTCTCTCTCTCTCTCTCTCTCTCTCTCTCTCTCTCTCTCTCTCTCTCTCTCTCTCTCTCTTTCTCTCTCTCCCTCTCTCCCTCTCTCCCTCTCTCCCTCTCTTCCTCTCTCCCTCTCTCCCTCTCTCCCTCTCTCCCTCTCCCTCTCCCTCCCTCTCTCTCTCTCTCTCTATCTCTATCTCTATCTCTCTCTCTGAGTGGGAGTATTGGCGGTGGTCTGATTTTCTCGCTCCTGTTTCAAGCTAACATTTCTGCTGCCGTTAATTGCCTTCGGGCTATTTTTTTGCAGATTCTTGCAAGTCTTTCGTTGCTTGACGCGTGTGAGCCTCATTTTCTATGAGATTGCCTCCCAGTTCCTAGCATTTTTGGGTCAAATCTCTTTGGTCATTCTAATCTCACTTCTGGTATCGTCGTGGAATCTTGGTCTTGCCCGAGCCGGGGCGTCCGCCCGTTGCGCATGTGCCGGCTTCCTGGTCTGCTCTTTCTGCACCTCACTGCTTTTGGGTTGCCTGTCTGCTCTCTATTTGGTGCGTCTGTGCGGTGTATGCCTGCCCTGGCTAGCGTGGACTGCCTTGCCCGCGCCTGATTCGTTGCTTTGTGATACCGACTGTGAACTCGCAGTATAGCGTGTTGTGTGTCTCCGCCGCGATCCTTGTTGTCGTGGACTGCCTTGCCCTCGCCTGATTGGTCGTTTCTTATTGCCAACTGTGAGATATCATCGTGTTGTGTGCCATGCAGCGCAAACGAACATGCAACAGATGCTCGAAGTCAATTGCTGGGCAGTTCGTCTCTTGCAGTGAATGCACCAGGGAATTTCACCCTGGTTGCGTCAAGGCGTATCTTAATACGAAATCAGCCAGTGCGTGCTGCTTGGCTCGATTACCGACCATGCCGCCGCTGCCCATCGACTCTTATGCGCTTCGTGTCGGCGATTGCAAGAATGCTGTCTTGTTGCCGCTTGCGGATGGAGTTCCTCCCCCTGGCGCCCAATCTCTTACCACCGATGCGATGCTTCGATCTACAGGATGGATGAGTTGGACAAGAGGTTTGCTGACAGGCTTGATGCTGCGTTCGAGAAGTCGGACAAGAAAATCTCCGCATTTATAACTCGTCAGGAGGCGGTAAATGCTGATTTTGCGGATAAGCTTAACCAGCTTCCTGACGTCATCAAACTCGTCGCGGGTCACGGTGATAGGATCGCTGCGTTGGAGGCTCGGAGCTCTGTGCTCCTTGGCTCTCAGAGTGTTGACGCCGTCCTGACTGCTGCGTCGCGTGTCCCCCGAACATCCGACATTATCGTCTCGGGCATTTTTCACTCTCTAGCCTTAACGGCCGACGAATTAGTAACCGGTGTTTTTCATGCGCTCGGGGTGCCTCGCTTGATCTCGGATGTTTTGGAGACGCGTGACGTGGCTGGGTGCGGAGTGTCTGTGTCGCTGGGTGATGCGTCGGGATCGTGTCTGGCCCTTGAGCAGAACCGTCCTGCTAATCGGACGCGATCCTTAATTGTAGCGCTTAAATCGCGCGAGATCCGCGACCACATCATCCGAGTCGCCCGTGGTAAGCGCCGGCTTGCGGTGGGCGATGTGTTCTCGGGGGGCTTTCCCGGTAGCATTTACATAAATAAACTGCTTCCAACACAAACGTACAACTTGTTGCGTTGGGCGCGAGCCAGGGTTAAGCAATTCTCTTATAAGCATGTCTGGACCAGAGATGGTCGCATCTTTGTCCGTAAGGCTCAAGGTCAACCCCCTATTTCTATTGATTCTGAGGCCGATCTTGCGGAGTTTCAGTGATCTGTTGCGGCAGATGTGGATCCTCTTGCTTCGCGTGGTCGCCTCAGCATTGCTTGCTTTAATGCCTGCTCCCTTCCTGCCCACTTGGAGTCAATCCAGGCCTTCATTGCGCTGAACTTCTTTCATATTATCTCGATTACTGAAACCTAATTTCACTCTCACATCTCCGATGATCTAGTTTGCATTCCTGGATATTATTTGTTGCGTGCTGATAGGGATGGCAGGGAGGGAGGGGGTGTCGCTTGCTACATCCACGACTCGCTGCGAGCGCGTGTTCTCGCGTCGTCTCCTCTCGTCTTCTCGAATGAGCCTGAATTTCTTGTTCTGGACATTCGGGGCGACGATTGTGAGCCTCTCTTGTTCACGTCAATGTACCGTAGACCTAAGGAAAAAAACTTCTGTGTAAATATATTGATGCTCTCACTACATTCATGCATAACTATAAAAATATTATCATTTCAAGTGATCTTAACTGTAATCTTCTCGCTTCATCTTACGATTTTGATCACCTTAAAGACATGGTCTCACAGTTGTCGCTCAGCATTGTCGATTTGCAATCGACTTTTCACATTTGCTCTTCTGACTTGTGGTTGGACGTTTTTATAGTCGATAGCCCTGATAAAGTCTTATCGTTTTGTAAATCGGATGCGCCTTTCATTAACGGTCACGACCTGATTGAGCTGAAGTACACGTTTGTGGTTCCATCTGCTTCGAATCGTACTTTAGTTCGACGCAGCTACAGGGATTTCGATGGGGTAGGATTCGTCGAGACTCTCGCCTCTACGTTGTCCTTATCTTTCGCCGAGGACTTCAGCCATAAGAGTCTTAATGGGCCTGACTTGGATGACATCTTAAATACCTTGACTGACGATTTCACGTCCTGTCTTAATCAGTATGCGCCCATCCGCACTTTTCGTGTTACTCGCCCAGTTGCGTCTTGGCTTACTGACCAACTTGCTCGCAGAATTCAACATCGCAACCGTCTCTATAATACTGCCCAAAGATCGCAAGACATTCTCGATTTTCATATCTATAGGCAATATATAAATGATCTCACAGACGACTTGAGAAGGGCCAGGGAGCGCTATCACATGGAGAGATTGACTGCTATTTCTGATCCATCCAGGTTATGGCGTGAGCTTGCTAGTCTTGGGCTCATTGAGTCTCCTCTATCTTCTCCGCTCAATTTTTTTCTCGTGATATTTTAAATGCCCATTATGCCTCCATCTCCAACTGCTTTCCTTCTTGTACATTTTCTCAATTTTTTGACATCATCTCTTCCATAGTACCTGACGCACCACTTTTCAGTTTTTCTCAGATCACCTTTGAAGACCTTAGCTCCTTTGTCTCCGCTTCTTCTGTTTCCCTTGCCTCGGGATATGATCAATTACCTCTATACGCCATAGCCTTAGCCATAGCCTTAGTTGTCTGAATTTCAGTTGTCACTTCCCGTCTTTGTGGAAGCGAGCCATACTTCGACCGCTCTCCAAAGTTAAATCTCCCGCTTCTCCTTCGGACACGAGGCCTATTGCTAATCTGTGCGAACTCTCTAAGTTGTTCAAAAATATTCTACACCGCCAGATTTCGGACTTTATAGCTACTCATGATATGCTCGATGATCGGCAATCCGGTTACCGGAAAGGCTATTCCACCCAGTCCGCTTTGCTGCGGTTGCTCAATGACATTAAGTATGGCGTCGACGTGGGTTAGGTGTTGATTCTCGTCCTTTTTGACTTCAGCAAAGCCTTTGACACGGTCAGTCATTTTCTACTGTTGACCAAACTCAGACAACTAGAGTTTTTTGATTCAGCCCTCAAGTTAATTTTTTCGTATCTAACTGGTCGATGTCAGGCTGTCGTTGACTTGGAGGGCGTGTTCTCTGACTGGCTGTCTGTCACTTCAGGTGTTCCACAAGGATCCGTCTTAGGTCCTCTCCTTTTGTGGACGGATCCACAAGGATCCGTCCTAGAAAAGGAAAGGACCTAAGACGGATCCTTGTGGAACACCTGATTTAGAGAGTTAATAAATAACGACATTGGTGCCTTCCTGAGATATACTGAGCGCATTATATTTGCCGATGATACGCAGATCTATCGCAGAAGTCTCCTTAGTCAACTGAGCGTTGCTTTACACCTCGTCGCGCATGACGTGGGTGTCATCTCACAATTTGCTGCAACCAACGGATTGACTCTCAATCTTAAGAAATCAAAAGTCTTGATTTTTGGCAGCAGGAGTTACGTTAGACACTGAAATTTAAATGACCTACCTCTCGTTTCAGTTAGCGGTACCTCCATCCCATTTGTTACGGAGACTCGAAACCTCGGGGTCATCATGCACTCCGACCTTTCTTGGGAGGGTCACGTTTCACACATTTCAAGAAGGGTACACTTTACACTGCACAAACTGAAATTTTACAAGAATTCACTATCAATTAATCTACGTGTTAAACTTGTGACCACCTCGATTTTGCCTTTGTTGGACTACTGCTCTCTTGCATACAACGACGTGACCGAGGAGCTAAATACCAGGCTTCAGAGACTCTTAAATTGTGCTATTCGTTTCATTTTCAATTTAAGGCGTGACGAACGCATCACACCTTACCGGCATCGATTGGGGTGGTTATCGGTCAAATACCGCCGTCTTTACTTTCTTGGTATCGAAATGTTTAAGGTGTCCCATGACTTATCTCCTAGTTACCTCTCTGAAATCTTTGTTGATCATCACCCCTCAGTCAGGCGATCGTCACGACTGGCGCTACCGCACTCTTTTCATGTTCCAAATCACAGAACTGAAACCTATTGCAGGTCCTTTCATCTCACGGCCATCTACTTTTGGAACTTGTTTCCTTATGATGTTGTTTTAGTAACGTCTGTCGCCGTTTTTAAAGGTAAGCTATATGACTATCTTTTCTCGCTTGAGCGTAACTCTATCTAGGAGCCTTATTAGTCTCTGCCTTATGCATGATCTGATTGAGAGTGTCAACCTATCGCTTATGCGTCGATTAGTTTAAGTAACTTTTAGTGTTTATTAATTGTTCTTGCGTTTATTGCGAGTTGAATCTGAGACTTTTTCCATTGCTCTGTGCATCTTTTGCGTACTATTGGCGGTGTGCTTCAACCCTTTTCTTCACTCTACCGATTCCTCCGCTTAGGTTGCAGTTCCACTGCTGGTTACTGCTTAATGCACATCTGTCGCTTTTATATCATACTATTTTATACTGTTCCTCTCATGTAGATGTATTACTTCTGTTCTTATTTACAACTTTTTGTTTTTTTTCCGATTGTTCTACCTTTGTAATGCATTACTTGCCTAAAGTTATTGATTATGGCATAAAATAAACCAATCAATCAATCAATCAATCTCTCTCTCTCTCTCTCTCTCTCTCTCTCTCTCTCTCTCTCTCTCTCTCTCTGTGAGTATTACTGGTTGTCCGTAATCTTTGCTCTTATAAAACTGAATATTGCTGCTGCCGTTGGTTGCCTTTGGGCTATTTTGTTGCAGATTTAAGCAGGTCTTTTGGTTGCTTGTCACGCGCTTTATTCTTTTCCTTGGTATTGCTACCTAATTCTGAATATTTTCGTGACAAGTATCATTGTTCGTCCTAACCTCATTCTCGGAAACATCGTGGAATTCTTGGGATCACCTGCGCAAGGCGTTCACCCCTGCTGCGCATGCGCCTGCTGTGTCTATCTGCTCTTTCTGGATTTGATTTGTGCATGCTCCCTTCTCGGTGGATCTCTACTGCGCATGCTCCTGCTTCACTCCTCTCTACGCCTCTCTATCGCTTCACTCGGATTCGCGCGTGTGTTTTGCCTGACCTGTGCTCAAGTGTTGCCACCCTAGCTGTACTACGACTGGGGACGTGCCTAGTGATTTTCATCTGACGTGCCTGGGAATTCTTGCTTCTACCGAATAGCGTGACTGGACTACACATGCAACCAACGTGCGCTAGGTGTACAAAATTAATTGCCGGTAAATCTTATTCTTGTGCCGCGTGCTTTAAGGCATTTCATCCGGGCTGCGTCAAGCCATACATTGTTACGCGGTCCGCTAGTGACTGTTGCAAGTCTTATTTCTCGAAGATGCCGCTTACACCTAGAGCTGAACGCCGTACGTTCTTTTCTTTGGATGGCGATGCTGCGTCTGGCGTTGTCGTTGCCTCGCAGTCCATTGCGTGTGTGCAGGACATAAGGCATGAGTCCACTGACTCTCTTTTGCGCGGGCTGATCGAGCAGATCAAGAGTACGGATGCGAAAATCTCTGCATTTATTGATAGTCAACAGCGTACCAATGAAGAAATTAGCGTCAAGCTAAGTCTTTTAGATCGTCTTAACGATACTGTTTCTCAGAACAGTCAACGCATTATTAAACTGGAGCAAGAAAATGCTAAACTAGTTCGCGAGGTCCGAGACTTGAGGTCTGCTCGGTCGACTCAGGTGACTCAGAGCGGTAGCGAGTTGATCGTATCAGGTTTGCCTTCTACTTTGTCTGCAACTCCATCTGAGATTGCAAAAAATGTTTTTGCGGCATTGGATGTTCCTAACCTCTCCTACCATATCGTTAACACCAGATTGGTTAAGAGGGAACCGTCTTCTACCGTGCCCACGGTATCTTCACCTTCGAGCTCCGTCATTATCTCCTTGGCTTCGAGCGTTGTGCGCGATGCGGTATTGTCGAGTAAGCGTTCAAAAGGTGCAATCAGACAGAGCGATGTGTGTGGTGGCAGCTCACATCGTAACGTATATGTAAATGAGCTGTTGCCAAAAAGCACTTTTAATTTGATGCAACAGGTGAAGCGCATTGCGAAGGACAAGTCATACAAGTATGTCTGGGTTAGGGACGGCCAGATACATGTTAGGCGTACAGATGGTGAGCCGGTGATTAATATTAACTCGGACACTGATCTTGCTAAGCTTGTCTGACTTGTCCAACCTGCGTGCCCCTTGTCTTCCATAGGTCGGCATAATTCAATGCGCAATTTTACGTCGTTTCGAATAGCTCAGTTTAATGCGAATTCTCTTCGGGGACATATAGACTTCATCAGGCTGCATTTCAGCACTAGTCTTCACCACATCATTTCTGTTTCCGAAACGTGGCTCAATGCGAGTGTATCAGATGAGCTGGTGGCTCTAGATGATTTTTTTTTAATACGTCATGACAGAGTGGGACGAATGGGCGGAGGGGTGGCGTGCTATATACATAAATTGCTCAAAGTCAAAATCTTAGCTACCTCCAGTAATCTTTGTGATAATGCGCCTGAATATCTTCTTATTGAATTACGTTTGCCAAATGATAAATCTGTACTATTTGCGTCCATTTATAGAAGACCTAGAGGTCTCCTCCTGCATGACTTTGTTGAGTCACTAAATAGATACTCGCATCTGTATAAAAATATAATTATTGGAGGGGACTTAAACTGCGATCTATCATCGACCAATTTTGAGGCGAATTACCTGCGTGAGCTTGTATCTAGCTTATCGTTACACATAGTCAGATCCGAACCGACTCATCATACAGCGACCTCAGACTCATGGTTAGACTTTTGGTCGTAGATGAGCTTGATAAGGTTTCATCATTTACCAAGTCTCAGAGTCCCTTTATTGCCGGCCACGATCTCTTAGAGTTGTCTATGTCACTTATAGCTAATCCTAATTCTGACCGCTTTATTTCTCGGCGAAACTACAGACGTATCGATTGTTCTCGGTTCGTTGAACATCTTGAATCTATTGCTGGCGACGTGCGGGCCGAGATTTATGCATTGTCTGACATCGCTGATGTTGACGGATTCTGCGGGGTGCTGTCTCGGAATTTGTTGGCGGCACTAGACACATTCGCTCCCACACGTGTGTTTGTTCTCAATAAGCCCCCGGTTCAATGGCTTACGGCGGATTTGATTGCTCGATTACACACTCGCAATCAGCTATATAAACGCGCTAAACGCTCTAAATGTCTTTTAAGCTATGCTACTTACAGACTTTTCCGTAATCAGCTAAATTCTGACATCAAGCGGGCTAAGAGCAAATTTCATTACAATTCTCTTGCTAAGATTACGAATTCAGCAAAACTGTGGAGAGAACTGGCTCGACTTGGACTTGTCAAGTCGTCTCTTACTTCTCCTCTACACTTTTTCACACCGGATCAGCTCAACCTATACTATGCTTCGGTTTCCAATGCTCATTCTCCATGCTTATATTCTGACTTCATCGCTGCTATTGCTTCAGTTAATTGTCCATCTTATCCAGAGTTCGTTTTCTCCTCTATCTCACCTCGATCTGTTTCTAAGCTTATTACTGCTGAATCTATTCACTCTTATGCCTCTGGTTCCGATGGCATTCCGCTTTATGTTCTGCGTATCTCATGGCCCGTTATCTCGACATGCATCACTTCTTTGTTTAATCGATCGCTAGATGCATCTCTGTTTCCATCTGAGTGGAAGAGAGCATATATTCGCCCACTCTCTAAAATTTGTACACCGCTATCCCCGTCGGATACAAGACCAATAGCGAATTTGCCGGAACTGTCTAAACTATTAGAGAGGATAGTTGCTTCACAGATTGTTGACTATCTAAATAAACATGACATCTTAAATCCAAGACAGTCTGCATATCGCCCGGGGTATAACACGCAGTCAGCACTTCTACGTATCTGTAATGATATAAAACAGAGGATTGATGAAGGGCTTATCACTATTATGATACTTTTTGATTTTAGCAAAGCATTCGACACCGTTCCCCATTTACTATTGCTTATCAAACTTAAAGAGATCGGTTTCTCAGATGCCGTTCTAAACTGGATTTTCTCTTATCTAACTGGCCGTTCTCAGGCGGTCATAGACGACGCTGGCAATCTTTCCGATTGGATACTCATTTTTTCTGGTGTCCCTCAGGGTTCGGTGCTTGGTCCTCTGCTGTTTTCTTTGTATATTAACGATATATATAAAATTTTACGTTATGTGTTTCACATGATTTTCGCTGATGATATTCAGATTTATCGTTTGTGTTCACCTGCTAATATTCTTCAGGCTCTAGAATTAATCACTAAGGATGCTAATGCTATTTTTGATTATGCTAATATGTACGGACTTAAGCTAAATCCTGCCAAATCTAAGGTCATCATATTTGGCAGTCAAGCATATGTGAATGACATTGATCTTGGCAATATAAAACCTATCGTTGTAAACAATACGCCTTTACCATTTGTGAGTGAGGTACGCAATTTGGGTGTCATCTTCATGTCCAACTTATCCTGGACAAAGCATATCTCGTTGGTTTCGCAGAAGGTCCATCATGCACTATACAATTTGAAATATAACAAAAACTCTCTTTCCACCAATCTCAGGATTAAGCTCGTTACAACCTTGATTTTGCCGCATATTTATTACTGTTGCCTCGTATACCATGGTTTGACCAAGGAACTAAATACCAAGTTACAGAGACTTGTCAATTGTTGTATTCGGTTTATCTATGACCTTAAGTGTGATGAACATATCACCCCATATAGACGTAGGTTGAAGTGGCTTTCTGTTGAAAACAGACGATACTACTTTCTTGGATGCCAGATTTATCGTATCCTGCATATGAGCTCACCATCTTACCTGCGTGAACTTTTTACCTCCCCTGATCCTACTCTAAGGAAGTCTGACCGGCTCGCTTCATCATCTACTCTAATTTTTCACATTCCTGCTCATAGAACCGTCACCTACAGAAATTCTTTTCAGCTTTCTTCCATTTACTTCTGGCATTCTCTTCCTAACTCAGTTACATCAGCTTCGTCTCTCACATCATTTAAGAGCTTACTTCGCATGTTTTTGCTTTCAACTGAATCGGAGTGACGTGTCTTTGTTCCTTCCTTCTTTGGTTTTTGCGTACTTCCTATTTTTGTATTTCTTTGGTATTCTTTTTTTTCTAGTATTCTTGTTTACGTTGCGTTATTCTGTTAGATTTAAGTTGCGCTAGTTTTTAGTTGCGTTAGTAGTAAGTTAGTTTTAGTATAATGTACATATTTTTATTTTAAGTTGCGCGCTTACTTAATTTGCGCTGTTATTTTTGATTATGTCTCACTTATCATGCTTTGTGAACTCACATGTGCTAGAGAGAGCATGTATAATTTTGTTATTTGTATTATTCTGTATTTGCCCTTTAGCCTATGCTTGGGCATAAATAAATCATATCATATCATATATCTCTCTCTCTCTCTCTCTCTCTCTCTCTCTCTCTCTCTCTCTCTCTCTCTCTCTGGTGAGTACCGTATATGCGTGTGTTCTGCCTTGTCCTATCGTCGAGCGAACATTGTTCCTGCCGCTTGCTGCCTTCGGGCTGTATGTTGCAGGTATAAGCAGGTCTTTCTGTGCTTGACACGAGCCATATGCAGTTCTTGTGATCTTGCTGCTTGTGTGCTTGATATCTTGGATGCAAGTTGGATCCCCAACCATAACCTCGATAATTGGGATGGATGCGTGAGGGACGACTGTATTGGTGCGCATGCGCGTGCACTTGTCTGCGATTGCTACACTCGACTGCTCCTTCGGCCTAGTTGCGCGTGTGCAGTGATGTCTGGATGGGCGTGAGTCCTGGTGGGACTTAGGCGTACTACTGTCGACGTGCGGCTGTATTACCGTGTGTGGTATGGAAGAGAAAACCGAGTACTTGTGCTCGTCATGCAAGAAAGAGATAAAGAGTCAGGTTGTAGCGTGTAAAACATGCACCAAAATTTTCTTTCACCCGGGTTGCAGAAGTGAGCATAAGCTGTATGATGCGAACAATGAGTATGTGAGTTGCCCTGGACCATTCATTAAATTTGATGCTAGCAAGGCAGTGACGGCGTCAACAGCAGGAAGAATGATTGGAGCTACGAAAACGAGTGCGGCGACGGGGAGTGGGGGTAAGGCGATGAGCGGGAGTGGAACATCTGACTTGGATAAAAAGATAGATTGGCTCATCAAAACGGTGAAAGAAGTAAGAGATGAAATGTCGTGTAAAAAAGAAATAAAAGTAATGATCAAGAAAATAATTAGAGAAAAGATGGGAGACATTAAGCAAGAACTGGAGGAAATGAAAAGTATGATACGGGGAGGAGTATGTGGATCAACATGGGGAGAGCAGAGGAGCTATAGTGAAGTAACTAGAGAAAAAAAGAAGGAAAATATTATTATTGTTAAGCCTAAGGGACAGCAGGAGAGTGAGGTCACTAAGAGGATGATAAAGGAGAAGGTAGACATCAAGAATATGGATATGGGAATGACAAAGTTAAAGAAGGGAAGTAAGGGAGCAGTGATTTTGGGTTGTGAGATTGGAGAAGAAAGGGATAAGTAAAAAGCCGCAGTGCAAGATAGGCTAGGTGAGAATTTCAACGTTACTGAGTCGAGGCGATCGAAGCCTAAGATTAAAATTGTTGGTATCGGTGAGGAAGAAATGAATTTAAGTGATAATGACTTAATTGTTGCAATTAAAAAGCAGAACAAAGTGGAAGTAAAAAAGGAAAGAATTTATATGCAAATAGTGAAGAGAGTAACTAAAGATAAGAAGATGGATGGAAGTCAGACTGGAAGAGGAAGAAGGGAGAAGGTACCGTAATAATTGAAGCAGATGAGGAAACCCATAATATTGGGCAAGGGAAAACTGAATATAGGATGGAAAAAATGTCCGGTATTTAATCACATCAATGTTAAAAGATGCTTTAAATGCTGGGGATATTATCATATTGCAAGAAACTGTACCAGAGATGAAGCATGTTACAGGTGTGCAGGAAACCACAGAGCGACTGAGTGTACGTCAACAAAGAAAAAGTGTATAAATTGTGCACTTAAAATTCAAACCTATAATCTGAAAATAAGTGATGAGCATGACGCAATTGACCCGGAGTGTCCGACACTTAAAAGGATGATACAAGAGGAGAAGAGGAGAGCCGGTTGGGAAGATACTAAATAGCAGTGGCAGAAGAAAGAGGAAATGTTATTATACACAAATGCGCAAAGTCTGATTGCTCATAGAGATGAGATACAACATCAAATTATGAAGAAAATGCACCCTGCGTTTGTAGCATTGTCAGAAACTAGATTAACTGAGGAAATTGAAGACAATGAAGTGAGTGTGCGAGGCTACAATATAGTTAGATGTGATGCGGAAAATAGAAACACAGGGGGTGTTGTATTGTATGTAAGAGAGGATATTAAGTATGAGGTAGTTTTGATAAAGAAGATAATTGCGAACTGTTGGTGTGCGGCGATAGGAGTAAATGATAAGTTATTTAAGGGTGTGATAATGGTGGTGTATCATTCACCGAGCGCATCAGATGGTGAGTTTGTGAGATTCCTAGAGGATATCGTGGAGGAACTAATAATTAGGGGAGATTGTATGGTAATAGGAGATTTTAATGTGGATTTTATGATAGATTTGTTCTATACAAAAAAACCACAAACGATAATGCAGAGTTTAGGTATGAAACAGTATGTAAATAAGCCGACAAGAATCGTGAGGAGTAGTCAAACAACGATAGACTTGCTTTTCTCGAATAATAGAGTAGGAGTACAAGTAGTTCATAAGCCTAAAATAACAGATCATGCGTGGTGAAGAGTCGAATTTAATATGAGTATAGCCGAGAATAAATATAAAACATTCAAGAGTAGGGATTATAGTAAATTTGATATAGAGGAATTTGTTAGTCTGATAGGAAAGAAAATGGAACAAGACCAAGATATAAATGCCGATGTCAATATAAAAGCGAAGAAAATGGTTGACGATATAGTAGATGCGTTGGACATTATAGCACCTAAGAAAAATTTTCGAATACCGAAAGTATGGGAAGAAAAGAAATGGTACTCGGACGAGTTAAGGAAAGCAGCGGCTAGGAGAGATGAAGCATATGGTAAGGCGCTGTATGACAATACGGAGCAAAATTGGTTGCAGTATAAAATTGAGAGAAATGCAGTAGTAAAATTAATTAGAGAAAAGAAAAAAGAATAATATGAAAGTATGATAGATTGTAATAAGGAAAACCCTACGGCTATGTGGAAAACGTTGAAGGAAATAGTTAGAGGAGAACCAATGGGCACTAAAAAAGTTGAGAAGATAGATTTTGAAATTTTAGACAACATTAAGGGACAAAAGATAGCAGATAAGTTTAACATGTATTATATACAAAGTATTGATAGTGTAATAAGGTACATAAAAGATACAGACGAAAAGATCACAGGTAATATAGAAAGTAAAGAAACTATGGAAAAGTTTGAGATGATTAGCATATAGAGGAGTTAGAAAAAATTGTCATGGATCTTCCAAGGAAAAAAGGCACAGAAGAAGGAATAAGTAGTGATATATTAAAAGCATCGTTTCCGGTAATAAAAGAAAAATTTGTTGATGTTATAAATAGTTTTAGGAAAAGGATGTTTTCCGGACAGCTGGAAAACATCCACGATTATACCGATCCCAAAAGTAGAGAAGGCTAAAAAAGCGAGTGAATATAGGCCTGTCAATATGCTGCCTATATATGAGAAGATGTTAGAATTAGTAGTTAAAAAACAAATTGAAGCGTATTTGGAAAATAATGGGATTATAACAGAGCATCAGTCGGGATTTAGAAAGAAATATTCCTGTAAAACGGCGATTCAAACAATTATAGATGAATGGAAACTAATAATTAGTGAAAAGGATATGGTGGGTGTAATTTTTATGGACCTTAAACGAGCATTTGAAACAGTAGATAGGAAAAGGTTAATAAAGAAATTGTATCAATATGGAATTAGAAGAGCGGTGCTGGAATAATTGAAGTCATATCTAAGAAATAGAACACAGCAAGTTCGATTTAACGATCAATGGTCAAAGTTATTAGACACAGAATACGGAGTGCCGCAGGGATCAGTGTTGGGACCTCTGCTGTTTATTATATATATAAATGATATAATCAAAGTCCGACCAGAAGGAGGTAGTATAAAAATGTATGCGGATGATACAATAATATATGTAATTGGTAAAAACAGTGAGGAAATAGAAAGAAAATTAAATGCAGCCTTTTCCAAAGTGGAGAGAGAGAGAGAGAGAGAGAGAGAGAGAGAGAGAGAGAGAGAGAGAGAGAGAGAGAGAGAGAGAGAGAGAGAGAGAGAGAGAGAGAGAGAGAGAGAGAGAGAGAGAGAGAGAGAGCAGTGGATGAATATAAATAGGTTAAAAATGAATGCGAGGAAAAAGAAATACATGATAGTTAGAAATGGGAGGAAAGAAGTGAGGGATGGTATCAGGGTCAAATGTTTAGATGGTACGGATATAGAACGTGTGGAAATAATGAAATATTTAGGTATAATTATTGATGACAAGCTGCGATTTGAAAACCATTGTGATTATATGCTTAAGAAAGTAGAAAAAAACGAGTTTTCTAAATAGAATAGGTAATAGTATATCGCCGTATGTAAGATGTATTATATATAAGACAATTATAGCGCCTCACTTTGAGTTTTGCGCGACTCTGCTAGTCAATATGGGAGAAACACAGTTAGGAAAGTTGCAAATAGCGCAGAATAGAGCGATGCGAGTGATACTACAATGTGATAGGCGGACCAAAGTGGAACATATGCTCCAAGGCTCCAAGCGTTACAATTTATGTCGGTAAAACAAAGGCTGTATTATAACACCTGTATATTTATTTATAAAATTTTGAACGGCATGTTACCTGAACAGCTAAGAAATAGGTTGCAAGTAGTACAGAGTGTGAGTGGAAGACAAACACGCCAGGCGAAGGACATTGCGATACAGTTCCGTAGAACTACGAGCGCACAAAAAAGTGTGTTTTATGAGGGGGTTAATATGTACAATGTATTGCCAACCGAAGTAAAACGTTGTGAACAAATTAAGAAGTTTAAAAGAATGTTAAAAGAACATGCCGGAAATATGTAATTGATTTGTATTACAAATAGCCGAGGAGACTAATAAAGATCAGTCATTCATTCATTCTCTCTCTCTCTCTCTCTCTCTCTCTCTCTCTCTCTCTCTCTCTCTCTTTTTCTCTGGCTGCACGTGCTCACGTTGCTCCGAGTTTGGCGATAACTTGTGAGTGGAGGAATAAATTTAAAAAACAAGTAAATATTTACAAGATATTCTTTAACGTTAAAGTGTGGTTTTCTGTTGTAAAAAGTTTGCTAATAAAAGTACAAGTGCAGTAACAAGGGAAAATTGTGTTGGTGGTGAATGGCGTTGGTTATGTACATCAGCCATCACGCCGACGACGCTTAACAAAGGAGCCACGGGGCTGTCATTCGCACGAATAACTAACTGGTGTGGACAGTCAAGAAAAGGCGATGCCTTATTTTTGTCAAAAAGATAAACAGGAGCTAAAAGTGACTGCATTGCTGTGTAATAAGTGTGATGTAGCATTCCACCCTTCCTGCGTAAGGTAACATAAAATAAGAAACGCAAAAGGTGAACTGGTCGAATGCACTGCTGGCTTTAAACAAATTGACTTGAAAAATAAGGAGATGGACATTGACGAGCAGCATAACGAGAATCATTTGGAATCGAATGGCGAGAGTGAACTGGGGACAATTGGTAACAATAGAAACAGTAGAAAAAGAAAGAAGACTGAGAATGAAATTGTCAACAGCGATGATATGGATGAGGAGAAGTTACTACGACTAATCCAAAACAGCGTTAGAGCCGAAGTGTGTCCGTTGGTAAAAAGGATTGATACACTGCAAAAGGAAATAGCCGAGAGTAAAAACGAAATTGTCAGTCTGAAGCAAATTATTAAAAAACTGACAAATGAGAACACAATCTTGCACAAAAATAATGATAATGCTCAAATTAATAGCGGTAATGTTGCAAGTGTATCGTATGCGAATGTTGTCCAAAAGAAAAAGTCCGCGGTGATAGTAGTAAAGCCAGTTGATGTTGACGTTGCCGCGCAGGGTAATGTCAACAGAAACGTTAATTTGAACAGCGTTAAGAATAGCATTAACGTTAAAGAGCTTGGAGTTGGAGTTACGAGTATTAAAGAGAAAAATAATGGAACAGTTATTGTTAAATGTAAAAATGTTAAGGATCGTGATAAATTGCAAAAAGATGTTATTGACAAAATTGGCGATCAATTTAAAGTTCAAATTCCTAAAATTCAAAAAAAATTTGTAAAAATTGTTTATATTGATAATGAGGAAGCGTCATTAACAGATGAGCAAATAGTTAATAATTTAATTCAACAAAATAATTTGAGAGAACGTTACGAGAAAGTTGAGATGAAAATAGTCAAGCGAATTAGTAACGACAAAAAGAATGATTTTAGCGTAATTGTTGAAGTAAGCTCGGAGTTGCAAAAGATGCTTTTGTTTCTGGAAAAGGTTTGCCTTGGATGGAAACAGTGCAAAGTAATTGAGCATATTAATATTATTAGATGCTTCAAGTGCTGTGGTTTCAACCATTACGCGAATGTCTGTAAAAGAGAGATTATATGTGGTAAATGTGGAGGTGCACATAACAGTAAAAGTTGCCAATCGACTGAGTTAAAATGTACAAATTGTGCTCATCAAAACAAGAAAAAGATTAATAAAGACTCAAATAATGATAATTGTAATGATGGGCACAATGCGTATGATAAAAATTGTTCAATTTATATTAAATTAGTTGAAAATCAAAAGAAAAGGTCTGAAGAAAATATTTAACAATTACTGCAAAATGAATTAGTGTTGCACTTAAATGCTCAAAGTTTTTTAGCACACAAAGACGAAATTGAAGAACTAATAATAGATGAGAAACCGATAGTTGTTTGTTTAACTGAAACTCGCGTAACAGAAGACATAAATGAATCTGAACTAATAATTGATAATTATAGTCACGTTAGAGTAAACTCGGAAAATAAATATACAGGAGGTAATCTTATGTATTTTAGAAATGACTTGCAATTTAAAATTATTAACAACAAAAACTATTCTTTTAATACTTGGAACTTAACGTTTTCATTCCAATTACTGAATGAGATTATTATTTCAGTAGTGTATCACTCACCTAGTACGAGTGATGCACTTTTTATGGATATATTAAAATAAATTATTGTTGATTTTGCTGAAAATAAACAATTTATTTTACTTGGTGATTTCAATATTGACATTAGTAAAAATAGTTACTATTCAAATAAGCTTCAATTAATAATGGGTGAATTAGGACTTAAAAACTATGTCCCAACGTTTACACGCGTTACAAATAATTCACAAACAATGATTGACTTAGCTTATTCAAACAAATCTTTAAATTGTGACAGTTGAGACTCTCCTAAAATAACTGACCATGATATTTTAAGTATTAAATTGCCAAAAAATCAACGTAATTTAAGTAAGCAGAACTATTTCATTGGCAGAAATTATAAAAAATTTGACGATATTAAGTTTGCTAAAATTTTAACTGAGACGATTAATAAAATAAATAAACAAAAGGTGCATATATTTGATCGACTATAATTGGCAAACATTAATCATAACTTTAACCGACGTTTCGATCCAAGCTTCGGATCCTTCTCAAGTAATCTGATGAGGAAAAATGTGCCATTATCGAACAATTCTCAGTCAACTGTTCGTGAAATTTTGATAGAAAAGTCACAGAGTGCTAAACAAATCAATTAGTCAAAACGGTAAATAAGTTTTCCAAAGGCACAGGTTCGTATCATGCTCGCTGAGTTAACGGAGTATCGCCAGAACGACACAGCAATTACATGTTTATGCGATGGTTTTGAAAAAGTAAAGTCTAAAGATTTATTTGAAATTGTAAATAAATTAGAAAATAAAGCGTGTACACAAGATGGAATAAATGCGAATATAATTAAGAAAGTGTGGCCTTATATAGACGATCAATTTGTTGAATTGGTAAATACATCTTTACAAACAGGTGAATTTCCAGCCGAGTGGAAAAATTCGTTAATTACTCCAATTCAAAAAGTGCAAAATACAGTAAAAGCTAATGAATACAGACCAATAAATGTATTGCCGTCATTTGAGAAAATACTTGAGACTGTAGTTTATAAGCAATTAATTAAATATCTAGATAAAAATAATATTTTAGTACCAGAGCAATCTGGTTTTCGTGAAAGTCATTCCTGTGAAACCGCTTTACAAAATGTCTTGAATGAGTGGAAAGCTAACTGTGATAAGAAACTAAAGACTGGAGTAGTTTTCTTAGATTTTAAGCGAGCTTTTGAAACTATTAACAGAACTAAATTGTTAAAAAAACTAAACAAATACGGTTTAAAAAATAATGTTCTTAATTGGTTTAAAAGTTACTTTAGCGACAGAACGCAAAAAGTTAAATTCAATAATATGACCTCATCTAAATGGAAAACCAAATACGGAGTTCCACAAGGCTCGATATTTTGGGCCCAATCCTTTTTTTAATTTATATAAATGACCTTAGAAAAGCGTTAAAATATTGTAGCTGTAAGATGTTTGCGGATGATACTATAGTATATTACAGTAGTTCCGATTCTGAAGAAATTGTAAACAAAATTAATTATGACTTAAACAAATTATCAATATGGCTAAGGGAAAACATGATAAGCTTAAATGTGACGAAAACTAAATTTATGTTGGTAAGAGGCGTACGTACTTTTGTGCCAAATGAAAACTATGACATTAAAATTGACAACAGCAAAATAGAAACTGTTGACGTAATCAAATACCTTGGAATAATGATTGATAAGCAATTAAATTTTAGAGAACATGTCAAGTATATAATTAAAAAAATTTCAAAAAAAGTAAATTTTTTGTTTAGAATTGGAGACTCTGTATCGGCGCTAACAAGAACTATAATTTATAAAAGTATAATAGCCCCGCATTTTAACTATTGTTCTACAATTTTCTTAAATATTGGCGAAACTGAACTTAATTTATTACAAAAAGCGCAAAATAGAGCAATGCGAGCGATTATAAGATGTAGTAAATTTACACCAATAGTTCAAATGTTAAATGCGTTACATTTCCTTAATGTTCAACAGAGAATTGCATTAAATACGCTTATATTTGTACATAAAATTAAATTAAAAATAAGTCCATCGTATCTTGCAGAAAATTTAAAAATTGTTGGAGATACACACTCCTATAATACACGACAGCGCAACAATATTTACATAACAAAGCGTAATCAAACACGATCGCAACAAACTCTAATGTACAACGGCTTTAAAATTTACAATGACTTACCTAATGGTTATAAATCTATTGACAATGTCAGAGCATTTAGAAGAAAAGCGAGTAAATATGTTAAAGAAATGTATGTATGAGAGAACTATATGAACTATTAATTGTATTAATTGTATTAATTGTATTAATTGTATTAATTGTATTAATTGTATTAATTGTATTAATTGTATTAATTGTATTAATTGTATTAATTGTATTAATTGTATTTATTGTATTTATTGTATTTATTGTATTTATTGTATTTATTGTATTTATTGTATTTATTGTATTTATTGTATTTATTGTATTTATTGTATTTATTGTATTTATTGTATTTATTGTATTTATTGTATTTATTGTATTTATATTGTATTTATTGTATTTATATTGTATTTATTGTATTTATTGTATTTATTGTATTTACTGAAATGACTCTGGTTTGATTGGGTTTTTCATGGGTTTTCCCCAATCCATGCAACAAATGTTGAACCAATTGTAAATTTCCCAAGTGACATTAAGATATGTAAAATGTACTTTCTTAAGTAGCCAATGGGCTAAATAAATACATCAACATCTCTCTCTCTCTCCCCCTCTCTCCCTCTCCCTCTCCCTCTCTCTCTCTCTTTCTCTCTTTCTCTCTCTCGAACGCTTTTATTCTCTCTAAACCTACAAAACACGATGGACACGAATAAACTCGGAGCGTAATCTTCGTCAATGGCGTATCGCGACGAATGAATTCTCCCTCTCCCTCTGGCGTTCTCGCATGCCAAATAATCATCGCGCATGACATCGCGGACTCGCACAATGTTTGTTTCGTTTTTGGGAGAGTTTCGGGAAATTTTTCGCGGTAATCGTGACGGCGCACTCCGAACGCGGAAACATGAACTCAGGCAATTAGATAATGCATATTTACGCAACATTGGACCACGCAATTCCGAATTAATGAACTCGCGATGTGTGGCACGTTAATTAAAGTTTGAATTTAACTTTATGCGCGCGTATGTATACGTTCGTATGTCTGCCAAAAGTATTACGGCAACTGCGTGTCGGGACCCGTAAATGTACGCCTGCAAAAAAAGACGAAAGGATAAGGAGAAGGAGGAAGAGAAGGAGAATTTCGAATTATGTCGATGTCATCGTGAGTGCCGCGAATCGACGTTGCGCGTTATATGTGTTCCGTTGTTTCCACGTGCGCGGGAATACGCTATACGCATAATAGCTAGTGAACACTTGAGTCATAAGATTGCCGTGGATACTTGCCAAGGTAATATCAAACTTTAAGCTCCGCCCCAGGACCATCCAACCACCCACGCATCCACGCACGTGCGCCACGCTGTGCACATGCATGTATAATACATATATATGTCGCACACGCAGACATGACAATCGCGATAGTAAGCTTCGTTATCACGCACGTCCACGTGTGAGCCGATACTCCACGGCTTAGCTCCTTTATACCCCCCTTGACCGGCCGGCGACTCCCTTCAACGACATGATCCTGGTTATGGATTGCCCCAAGACAAATTAACGACCGGCGCCACGAGTAAGCGCCCACTGTCGTTTACATGGCGGCGTAATTTTGCCATTTAAAAAATCACCTTTTCCTTCCACATACTTTGCTTAATAAATTGAATACCCACACAGCTCATAATATTGCAGAAATATTGCAGTAATAATGCAATATAGTAGAAATATTACGTATTACAATGAAATATTTCAGAAATATTACTTATGTATTACACGTTTTTAAATAATATTGAAATATTACAGTAATATTGCTGCAATATATTGTTGAAATATAATACTTTAAGTAGCAAAATAATGTCAAATGACATTTTAATGACATCTTATTGACGTCATTAAAACGTTATTAAGGTATCACACAATCATACGTATTGCACAGATAATATATACCAGTTAAAGAATTTTGGACTGAAAGAAAGAAAAATCTAAATCAAAAAATGTGATGAAATCAAAAGAGACTGACATGTACTTTTGGGGAATAAAAGTGATTAAGATAAATTTTATAAGTAGTGGTATTTAATTTTATAACTTGTTATTTGTTTTGTAATAATAAAAGGTAATTATATATACAATTAATTTTTAATTAAAAACCAGTAAGTAAATTGATAATAAAATAAATGGATAACATTTAAAATTTATATTTCTTATATAATCAATATTAAACTTTTCAAATTACGAGTTTGTTACACGGATAAACAGAACGTTTCTGAGTGCGTAAGTGGAAGGAAGAACGCTATAATGTGTGTGGCTATGCGCTTGGTCGCAGCACCGACCCCCATCATTCCCGATCTTCTCTCGCTGTCTCTTGTATGGCTCCGTGGGACCACGCAATCACGTGTACGACACCGCACAGAAACAATTGTTTTAATTTCAGGTAATTTTTCTTCATTTAATAAATATTGTTCACACAAATATTTTTAAAAGCATTTTTGTATAATTATTACTAATATGTACATTGTACATATATATGGGCGCTACTATACTTTTGCCGAGCGGTATTCTACCTTAGTCAGCTATACTTATTCTAACTTATTTAGCTACTGGTGCGTGAGTAGGAGTTGGCCCAAAGATTGTGAATCGCAAGGGGTAGCAAGGAAGATGACACAGGTTTGCATTTGACGATTGATATATATTTACACTATATACAACTGTGAATGTGTCAGTGTTTGTAATGTTATTTGCTTGAGAATGATTCTGCTTCCTGTCGGTTTGGTCTGCGTGACCGCGTTTCTTCCTTTCTTCCTTGGGCTGGTTTCTGTGAAAGTCGAAGGCGACCGAGCGCCGTGGTTGGCCGGGCGACTTGCGCCTCGTAGGCGACTCGCGCCGAGGGAGCGGCTGCTAGCGCTGTAGGCGACTGGCGTCGAGGAAGCGACTCGCGCTATAAAGGCGACCGGCGCCGAGGAAGCGGCTAGCGCTGTAGGCAACCGACGCCGAGGAAGCGACTCGACTCGCGCTGTACAGGCGACCGGCGCCGAGAGAGCGACTAGCGCTGTGGAGGCGACCAGCTCCGAGGAGTAGGCGTCTTGCGCCGAGTAAGCGACTAGCGCTGTATAGGCTTTAGCGTCCGAGCGCCCTGTGCCTTTGGCGACTCGCGCCGGGAAGAATTGCTTGAGCTTGTAGGGGGTCTCTCTTTATACTCGTTGGTGCAAAACTTAGAACTCGCGAAGCTGCCCCGGCGATGCGACGCCTAGCGGCGTTGCTGCGAACTGCCGGTATTGCAGGCATCGCGCAGGGATGTATCATTGGTAACGTGGACCGCCACATATATATTTGGCGATTTGTCTATAAATCCAAAAATAAAGATTACGTGGCATAATAGTCTGCAAAAACCACGTTAATATCATAAAAATCATTTCAATGACCATCTTAATATACATGGGGCATTCTCCGTGAAATCAGACACCCCCTCTGTCCAAAAATTGGAGTCACCTAAAAAATTCTTTCGGGGCTCATTTTATAGCTACACATATGTAGTTTTAGTAGAGCTGCGGCCTTTTGAAAAATCAACATGGCGGACCCCAATATGGTGGCCGAAGTCTGCGGGTAACGAGGTACGACAGATGAAATCGTTACTTGGAAGTTATAAACTGTCATAGAAAAATTTGTTAATGTGTTTATTTAGTAGTTAGCATTGAATCCATGGAAAAAATAAATTTTTAGTTTGTCCAAAACCAATATGGCGGCCAAATTATCCGTGAAATGCTAAAAAATAACTATTTCGTTCTTTAAAACGTACAAACTGCGTTCAATTTTCATGAAAATTTATATCATGATACATTTTAAGATATTAATCATAAATTAACAATTGGGACGTCGTATTTGAATATAACGAAACCCAATATGGCGGCTGTATATTCCAAAAATGTTAAAAACGAATGACGTCGATATTCAAATCATACAAACTCTTTCCAATTACACATTTTGTTGCTTGCAATTTGTTAAGTGTTCCTAGGTAATTGTGAGGTGCAGAATCCAAGTATACCGTCAGATTTGTGGTCTATCAGATCTAGTTTACGAGATACGGCATATATGCCTTAGTATCTGAATAAGTCCATAAACCGATAAAAAATCATCTCATTTGTTAACTTAAGTACATTTCTGGTTACACTGGTCGACAAAATATGAACTTTTTCTCTATTTTGACATTGAATAAGTAAGTGAAGGCAAGACAGGTAGTTTTTCGAGCCAGTGAAATCAAGAGAGAGAGACTGTCCAGCCAGTGAAGGCAGGAGAGACAGATTGTCCGGCCAGTGAAGGCAGGAGAGACAGACTGCCCAGCCAGTGAAGGCAGGAGAGACAGATTGTCCGGCCAGTGAAGGCAGGAGAAATAGATTGTCCGGCCAGTGAAGGCAGGAGAAACAGATTGTCCGGCCAGTGAAGGCAAGAGAGACAGACTGTCCAGCCAGTGAAGGCAGGAGAGACAGATTGTCCGGCCAGTGAAGACAGGAGAGACAGACTGTCCGGCCAGTGAAGGCAGGAGAGACAGATTGTCCGGCCAGTGAAGGCAGGAGAAATAGATTGTCCGGCCAGTGAAGGCAGGAGAAACAGATTGTCCGGCCAGTGAAGGCAAGAGAGACAGACTGTCCAGCCAGTGAAGGCAGGAGAAACAGATTGTCCGGCCAGTGAAGGCAGGAGAGACAGACTGTCCGGCCAGTGAAGGCAGGAGAGACAGATTGTCCGGCCAGTGAAGGCAGGAGAAATAAATTGTCCGGCCAGTGAAGGCAGGAGAAACAGATTGTCCGGCCAGTGAAAGCAAGAGAGACAGACTGTCCAGCCAGTGAAGGCAGGAGAGACAGATTGTCCGGCCAGTGAAGGCAGGAGAGACAGACTGTCCGGCCAGTGAAGGCAGGAGAGACAGATTGTCCGGCCAGTGAAGGCAGGAGAGACAGATTGTCCGACCAGTAAAAGCAAGAGAAACAGATTGTCCGGCCAGTGAAGACAAGAGACAGACTGTCCAGCCAGCGAAGAAAAAAAATTATTCTGTATTCACTGGGAAAATAATCAAAAATAAAAAAATAATAAAAATTCTTAAAATTTTGAAAAAGTAAAAAAAAAAGCAATTAAAAAATACTGTACACTCAAATTAATAATAATTAGAACGAGTCTGTATGATTTGAATATCGACGTCATTATTTTTTAACATTTTTCGAATATACAGCCGCCATATTGGGTTTCGTTATATTCAAATACGACGTCCCAATTGTTAATTTATGATCAACATCTTAAAATGTATCATGATATAAATTTTCATGAAAATTGAACGCAGTTTGTACGTTTTAAAGAACAAAATAGTTATTTTTTAGCATTTCACGGATAATTTGGCCGCCATCCCGCGAAAAACGATTGTATTAAAACCGTATTAAAAGCTTATATGAATTTATTAAGAATCTTATTAGAATCGAATATGCAAATCAATTATAATTTAAATATGTCATATTTAAATCAAATTAAAGTACCCCATCTTATTTAATCTATATATGGATTAAACTGGACCTTGCTTTGTTAAAATATGCAAAATCAGCCGCACAGACCAAAAAAAAATGCAGAGTTAATATGGTTTTAATTTGCCAAATGTGGATTAAATATGGTAATAAATTCAAAATTAATTTGTTAAATATAATTATATATAATCATATATATTAAATATAACTCAAATATAATCATATAAGTCAAATATAATCATATAAGTCAAATATAATCATATAAGTCATATAAGTCAAATTTGTCATATATAAATGTTATTTGATCTTATTAGAATTTTATATTATTTTGTTTTAAATTTAAAGTTATACCAATTTAAACTTAAACAAGATTATATAAAATTTTATTTTTTAAGCGTGCTACTTTATTATAAGAGTAGACTTCACGATATAAAACTGATACAAAAATTGTGTCGTTCCGAGACAGTGTCGTGTCTTCTTGATACCGTAATCTTATAACACTCTTTGTCAAATTTTAATTACGAGAAACAGATCACATCGAATGCCATCTATCGGATACTTTGAGATGCATTATTCTGATCTGATCATATATAATCTTATATGACTATATTATTTTTTTTTTAATTTGAATCAAATATTTTACATGTTAAGTTCGACAAATAAAGAAACAAATTTTACCGCAAATATTATTTAAACATTATTTAAACAAAATTACGTTTTAATAAGAATCAAATTAAAACCAAAGGGCCTAGCGGAATAAGCATGTGAAATTGGCCCTTGATCATACAGAGCTGACATTAATGTCACAAGTTAGTACCAATATGATAAAACTTTCCACCAAACATTATTTTAAAAAATCCACTTTTTTATAAGTTATGCAGGGAGAAAGTAAAATAAAGAAATGTATTTTTCTCGAAAACCACTTGACCGATCTTGATGAAAAAAATATATGTTATGTAGACTAATAAAACTAATTAACAAAAAAATGTCCAAAATGTTTGTCAAAAAAAAAGATCAAAAAAAATATTTGAACTTTTTAATATTTTTTTAGGGTGATATTTTTGAGGTACTTCTTTGAAATTTTTACGGAAATTTCTCTTAAAGTGTCCACTATAACATATATTTTTTTTAATTTTTTTTAAATGGTGGAACATAGTTAAAAATACGAAAATTGTAAGCGTCGCGTCACTCCGGCGCACCAGTGCAGTGCCATTCCGCGTTGCGGGTGTTCGATGTAACTTATTTACTAGCACATATGTACGTCTGCAATTAGCTTATAATATGTATACTTTTTAATTTTTATAGTTTCCAGAGTTTACTACGTGGAGGTTGCAGTACGGTTTTAAACTCCTTATTGGGGGCTTTTTTAACGTGAGTCCCTTCGCCTCTCACTATATATTTCCGCAAAATCGGGGTGCTTTTTTAACGTGAGTCCTCTCGCCTTTCACTACGTTTCCGTAAAATCAGGGTGCTTTTTTAACGTGAGTCCCTTCGCCTCTCACTACGTTTTCGTAAAATCAGGGTGCTTTTTTAACGTGAGTCCCTTCGCCTCTCACTACGTTTCCGTAAAATCGGGGTGCTTTTTGAATGTAAGACCTCTCGCTTCTCATTACGCCTTACACCTACGATTTTATTTAATCTTCTTCACTATCACTGTCTATTACTGGAATGTTATTTGTTTTTTTAAACAGATTGCTCAGTATTTCTGCTGGTTTCAAAATTTTCGCTAAATATCTTGCATGAAATAGATAATATATAATTGCAGCAATATGACAGCAGCATCCAATTGTTCGTAGCCCATTAGCGATCTGTTTAAGAAAACAAATAACATTCCAGTAATAGACAGTGTGTGATAGTGAAGAAGATTAAATAAATCGTAGGTGTAGGGTGTAATGAGAGACGAGGGGTCTTACATTCAAAAAGCACCCCGATTTTACGGAAACGTAGTGAGAGGCAAAGAGACTCACGTTAAAAAAGCACCCTGATTTTACGGAAACGTAGTGAAAAGCGAAGGGACTCACGTTAAAAAAACACCCCGATTTTACGGAAACGTAGTGAGAGGCGAAGGGACTCACGTTAAAAAAGCACCCTGATTTTACGGAAACGTAGTGAAAGGCGAGGGGACTCCGTTAAAAAAGCACCCCAATAAGGAGTTTAAAACCGTGTGCAACCTCCACGTGGTAAACTCTAAAAACTATAAAAATTAAAAAGTATACATATTATAGGCTATAATTGCAGACGTACATATGTGCTAGTAAAGTTACATCGAACACCCGCAACGCGGAATGGCACTGCACTGTGCGCCGGAGTGACGCGACGCTTACGATTTTCGTATTTTTAACTATGTTCCACCATTTAAAAAAAATTGAAAAAAATATATGTTATAGTGGACATTTTAAGAAAAATTTTCGTAAAAATAATTTCAAAGGGGTACCTCGAAAATATCACCCTAAAAAAAAATATTTAAAAATTCAAATATTTTTTTTGGTCTTTTTTTTGGCAAACATTTTAGACATTTTTTTTGTTAATTAGATTTATTAGTCTACATAACATATATTTTTTTCATCAAGATCGGTCAAGTGGTTTTCGAGAAAAATATATTTCTTTATTTTACTTTCTCCTTGCATAACTTCTAAAAAAATGAATTTTTTTAAATAATATTTGGTGGAAAGTTTTATCATATTGGTACTAACTTGTGACATTAATGTCAGCTTTGTATAATCAATGATTTTAGTTATATTTATATTAGATCGTTTTTCGCGGGATATTGGTTTTGGACAAACTAAAAATTTATTTTTTCCATGGATTCAATGCTAACTACTAAATAAACACATTAACACATTTTTCTATGACAGTCTATAACTTCCAAGTAACGATTTCATCTGTCGTACCTCGTTACCCGCAGACTTCGGCCACCATATTGGGGTCCGCCATGTTGATTTTTCAAAAGGCCGCAGCTCTACTAAAACTACATATGTGTAGCTATAAAATGAGCCCCGAAAGAATTTTTTAGGTGACTCCAATTTTTGGACAGAGGGGGTGTCTGATTTCACGGAGAATGCCCCACATATATTTGCCTTTATAACCTTATTGAACGAGTCTCTAATGAAATTATTTATTAACGGCTTTGTACTTAAATCTTGATGCTAACTTAACCTTAAAATTTTTAACAGTTTAATCCAACTGGAGCCCTTAGTTGGAAATACGTGATAGAATTAAATATGCCGATTCCAAATCTCTTAAAAAAAACAGTTTAATCATTAATTAAATGATTTAAAGGGTCATGCCTAGTTGGAAGTGCATAATTTTTGGGGATTTTTATAACAAAATCAATTTATTTTTTTTTTACAACAAAAAGTTTACATCAAAAGTACATATATTGCACAACATTCAGAATTTTTTTCGTTGAAAAATATTGTAAATTAATTAAGTTACGACCACTCTTGATTTTTCAGAGGTGTTATGCGGTGACCACGATAACTCCAAGCCAAATCATCTGAAATCAAAAATCCAAAAAGATTTTGTTAGTATATGAATATATCTTGTTCGCGAACGAAAGGTTTTTTTTTAATAAAAACTTTTTTTTTATTAAAGAAAAACAAAAAATTAAAAACCTGAAAAATTGCGCTTTTCCTTAAAACGGCCGCCATTTTATCAAAAATTAATTTTTCAAAAAATCCTTCGTTCACGAACAAGATATATTCATATACTAACAGAATCTTTTTGGTTTTTTGATATCAGATGATTTGGCTTGGAGTTATCGTGGTTACCACACGACACCTCTGAAAAATCAGGAGTGGCTGTAACTTCCTTAATTTGCAATATTTTTCAACGAAAAAAATTCTGAATGTTGTTCAATATATGTACTTTTGATATCAACTTTTTGTTGTAAGAAAAAATAAATTGATTTTCTTATAAAAATCCCCGAAAATCATGCCCTTCCAACTAGGCATGACCTCTTAACTATAATTATTTAACCATTTACATGATTTTATAATATATAATTATTGTTCTTATGCTATATATTACAGTATTGCTTTCCATCAGTGGATGTTCATGCAGTCCAGAGCAGCACCAAGTAGTTTGATAGAAGAGCAAAAGATTTATTTATTAGATATGTAAGTAAGAAAAAGTTAAATTTGATATAAACCATACTTTCCAATATTAATCGTCAATACTGAAAATCTAAAGTATACGTGAAACATCAACTACAGATTTTCAGTATACATAGATAGTGAATATCACAATACAGATTCATACTTAACCTACTTTTATGTTTAAAATATATAAATAGATGTAAATAATAATTACTGTTTTTGTATTATGTTGCAGTGTTACGTTGCTTTCCATCAGTGGAAGTTCACGCAGAGCAGCAACAAGCAGTTTGATTTCTATCAAACTCTTCTGAGCGACAGCTTTATTTATTAGATACATAAGTAAGAAAAATTTAAACTAGGTATAAACTGCGTTCCAATATTTTAATATCCAGTACTGAAAATCTAAAATGTATGTATAACATTAACCATAGATTTTCAGTATAGACAGTGAATATCGGAACACGTCATACTTAACCCCGTACTCTTATGTTTTAATATGTAATTATGTATGAAATAAACAGGGTGATTTTTATTTCGTGTGCCAATCACCTCCGCTATAATTATCTCAGAGAGCATTGATTTATTGGAAAAATGTTTCAGATAAAAGTTGGAGAGTTAAAGGAGGACCAATAGACAATTTTATTAGATTTAGAGTCCGGGACCTGTGTTGAGCCTAATAGGATCCAAGTCAAATTATTTAAATAGAAACCCCTATTTTTATGGTATCATCTTTTTCCACTAATTAATATGAACAACTTTTGTTCTGAAACATTTTTTTATTTGCCTTATATTTTTTGAGATATTCAAGGAAAACTTGATATTTTTTTCAATATTTAGCTTACAATAGATGTTTGTCAATAAATGTTCGTCGGAGTGAAAAGTGGGACAGGACTTTTTGACTTAATTTGATTTCAAGAATATATTGTTGCAATAGTATTCTGTTGTGAGGCGGAAGTCGCCGTGTCGTTATTTCGACACCTAGCTGCCAGCGCTTCTTCCGAATATTGCCAAATCCACCTGAGCTGGCATTCCGGGTGTTGCAAGTGGCATCCCGGTCACTCACCCGGAAGCAAAAGCGCTGACAGCTAAGTCAGCATCGCGGAAGCAAATACGCGAGTGATAAAAGCCCGCCCTTCCGAGAAGCGGCGGGCAGTCTAGAACGTAAGACTAATCGCGCACGATCAACGAAAACTATCCTATTGAGAACGCCCGCGAGTCAGGGCAACGAAATCAACGAAACAAGTGTATCAAGAATAAAAGGTTTTTTATTAAAATATCGTCAAGTAGAAAACTCTGGCAACATCATTCCTCCTTCCTCCCGGCGGATCCAAAAGAACTCCGTGCCGATCCCTCGAATCAGAGGTACGGCACAACAATTCTAATTTCTTTAAATAATTGTGTACACACACACACATGAAAGCTTCAAGAAAATGTGTACACAAATATTTAAAAAAATTAGGGTATTATTGCAATAGCATATTCTTGAGACCATATCAAGTCAAAAAGTCTTGTATCATTTTTCCCTCCGACAAGCATTTATTAAGATATAAGCTAAATATTAAAAAAATTTTATCAAATTTTTCTTGAATATCTCAAAAAGTATAAAGCAAATAAAAAATGTTTTAGACAAAAGTTGTTTATATTAATTAGTAGAAAAAAATAATGTAATAAAAAGAGGGAGTTTTTATTTAAAAAATTTGACTTGGACCCTACTGGGCTCAACATGGGTTCCAGACTCAAAATCTAATAAGATCATCCATAGTTCCTCTATAAACCCTCCAACTTTTACCTGAAACATTTTTGTGAATTGGTGAGCACTTCTTTATCGACGCTGATCGAGTTCGGCTACGGCTCCAGCATCCCCGCTCACCGATTCTTACATATACATACAAAGCGCAGCTGTGTGACCGGACGGAGGTTCGGTGTTACCATCACTCGCTCTTATGCTTGGTTCATACGGTCGCCACTCGGTTTTGATCTATGCCTACCGAGAAAGATTAATGGAATTTACTGACCCTTTCGATGACTTGCACTAATTCCCCTTTTCTGTTTGTTTCAGGTTCTTCTCGTAGACTCTGGATCTCCGCTGGACCGCTCCGTGGACCGTCTCAGGACTGCAGCTGCGCACCACTGACTACGTCTCAGGACCTTCGCTGGACCGTCGCGGAATCTCACGCCTCTGATTGGATCGTGGAACGCCGACAGGTAAGTAATAGGAATCAGGTACGAGTCTCTTATCAGGATCGTCGCACACGAAATAAATTTGTAATCTTTGTAGCTGGTAAAATATGTAATATATTTCTTCGTTTCAGATTACAATTAATAATCGCGCACACGAGTTTTTCGAAGTTGCCGTATACGACTGCGTGTACTTTGACAAACGTTAGTGTTCATTTCTATGTCGCTACTCCGACAAGTTCTTTTCTTTACGCGCCCGGCGCGGGATCTTCCCGTCTCAATCGTAACTCTACGTCTCCTTATTGCGAGGAGATGGAAATCGTTAGCCGACCGTTCGCTCCGATATCTCGGGAGAGACTCCTCGAATCTTCCACGTCGCTCGACTCCCTCACTCTCTACATTGGTTCCCCACTATCGTTCTGTGATCACGCTATCCACAGATGTGTCTGCATGATCGTTCGGAACTACGCAGCAACTGACGCAAACAATTTTTTTGTGTCGCTTTCACTTTTCGGAACAAAAGCTGTTTTTCGACCTTCAACCACCATTACATTTATGTATTCCGGACTTCCCCTTAATCGCATTCTATAAGAAAATTCATGGGGATACGCAATCAACGACATTAGTTTTTTAACTAAACTCAATGTTTTTATTGCTGAAAACCCGCCTTGCTTTTGCTATCAACCAACAAGTGATTTGCAATTGTGTATAAATCTTATACTAGTTTCAGAATTAATAAACGTAAATGAACAAATTGGTGAGGTATTGATTCAATATATAATCATCAATCTTTATAAGAAGAAAGAACTTTGTTTTAATATGCCTTAGATCAAAACTATACTATCCCAAAATAAATTCACATGATCCCGACTTTAGTTACTTATTGTTAACTAACGCTTACATCTACCTTAATTCTAACGGTCTTTATAATGAAAAATAATCGTACAATATTCCTTATACACAAAACAAATTGATTTCGATCATGTCTCATGACTCGCTATATTTTCTAATAGGACAACATAATACGAAGTAAACTAAACATGATCGGAAGAAACATCAAAATACCTAGTCGTAATTTTCTTATCTTATAAACGTAAATACCCAACACCATAATATTTGATTCACTTTGGTTAAATCATATTAATATCTAGATTGCCGGATTCGGCATGATGGCTGGCTGAGACTTTTTTGCATCACTGTCGTGATCTCCAGTCCTGGCTTCCGTACCCTCGTCGTCCACCAGCTCCTCGATGATGGGGCCGTCGTCCAATTTAGTGATGATGACCTTAGGATCAATTTTCCCAACGTCTTTGCGGGCGCCCTTCGTCGGTATGGCAGCTATAGACAGCAGGCGGCTGCAGCTGAACTCGATCAGCGTCGATAAAAAAGTGCTCACTGATTCTTACTCATACATACGGAGCACCTAACCTTGCATCTTCCACTGGTCTAAGTAATATCTTTTTTGTTAGGCTTCAAATCTTACTTCTAATTGCACGATATTATTCCTGACAGTTTTTTGTAAAGGGCTGTATCACTATTTTCTATAAAAAAACTGCAGAATTTTTGTATAAAACAAATATTGTCGTCAGGTTAGGACAATATTTATAAAAATAAATTTTTTTTTTAATTTATCAGAAAAAATGATGTACAGCCCTCTACATTTTTGTGCGTACTTTAATCGTGTAAAAAGATTTTCCATTCTGTTCAGCCAATTCAAAGATATGGCTTAGACCGATTATGCCAGTGTCGCTGTCACTCCAGGATCCCCTTAAGACGGGTCTATACTCTCTTGGTAATTTTCTTCAAAATAATTATTGAAAAAATTTACATAAGTACATAAGTACATGACATTTAATTAATAAGTATAATACACGCATCAAAGTATTACATATTTTATATACATTTAGGGGGTCTATACACGTACGAGTTTGGCTCGCAAGTCCTGCTCGGCTCGGCTTCTACTTGTTCGTGGATGAGATGTTACGAGCCGGGCTTGGCGTCAAATGAGCCAAATTCGCACATTTTCTTTTCGTGTGTGGTGAAAAAACGTTCGAGTCCGGCTCGCGAATCAAGCTCGCCGACATGGACTTGCAAGCCAAACTCGTACGTGTATAGACCCCCTAAATGTATATAAAATATGTAATACTTTCATGCATGTATTATACTTAATTAAATGTTATGTACTTATGTACTTATGTAAATTTTTTCAATAATTATTTTGAAGAAAATTACCAAGAGATAGTACACTAAGAAAAAAAAAATTTGTCAATCCCAAGAAATATTTAGTCCGATACGTTCAACAAAACATTTTAGTTAGTTAACTAAACATTAGTTGAATTAATAAATTCTTGATTAAAAAACGAAATAAATTGTTGAAACAACTAATATTTAGTTAACTAACTAAAATGTTTAGTTAAACGTATCAAACTAAATATTTCTTGGAATTAACAATTTTTTTTTCTCTGCAGTGTAGGAATACTTGATATGTTACAAGATGTGCCACAAACATAATTAGAAGGTATGTACATTTTATTATAGTAATATTATAATTTGAGTTAGTACATTACATTTAATTAATAAGTATAATGTATCAAAGTATTATATTTTGTACACATTTAACGATTTATCCTATTATTCTATGTTATATGCGTACTAACCCAAGTTATCTAAATTATAATTATAATATATTTCTTTATTTTTTTATATTAATATTTATATATATAAATATATATGTATATACCATTTTGTAACTTTCTGTGCGTTTCCACTGTATCTATTGCGTTATAAATAATATTTTTATATATGTACCTATATTTATACTTATAAATTCTGAATACACTAGAGGCAGTTATTTTCTGATAACGTTTTGCTTAAGATACAGCGTACTTTTAGTTCGCTGAAAATCATGGCGACCGCTGAGTGAACGTGTTGAGACTTTGAATGTGCTTAGAATCGTTCAGCAGAGAATCATAAAACGGTTAAAAACTGTTCCGCTCTGCTGAACGCAGCCATATTCAGCGTACTTTTAATTAGCTGAAAATCATGGCGACCGCTAAATGAACGTGTTGAGACTTTGAGTAAATTTAGAATCGTTCAGCAGAGAATCATAAAACGGTTGAAAACTGTTGCATTCTGCTGAATGCAGCCAATCACTCATATATATCCGTTGCTCGCGGTTATCGTGTGCTGGCTGAACTTTCACGCGCGAGAATATCCGTCGTTCGCGGAAACTCTCTGTCCGTAGCTCGCAACATAAAGACATTGTAAATATTGTATATAATTATTCTTTTAATTATAGACATTTATAGACTTATAAAGAGACATTACAATTTATTCGATATTTCCTTTCGCTCGTAACTCCTTTGACCATTCGCGCACAAATGCATTAACCAAAAAACAGACGAACAAATAGACAGAACGTGACATAAATTTGGTGACAGCGGTGGGATCCACTTTTACGAGTTATTACTTCGTATCGAATGTCGTCTATATCGTTTTAACCTCTCGTCACGTGTCAATGTGTATCGTGGCCGCAGGGGGAAGTGATCCGCACAGTTCCTTGGGCCTAACGCACTTACGGCATTATAGTAGGAGAGCCGGCTGCACAAAACCCTCCCTCATCGAACATCCGGCTGAATTTTATTCGAATAGATAGCTTTTTTAGTGGTTAACCCTGTGCCGGGTTTTATATGCCTTGAAACTTGACCGGAGTGTTAAAAAAAGGGCCACTTCCGGTATGATTTTTTGAGATGAAACCCTTTTAAAGAACATCCGGTTGAAACTTGTGCCAATCGATTCAGGATGTCAAGCACTTTGATAAAAATACCTTGGCAGGAACCATGGCAGCAACCCTTAAACGTGACATATTTTCGTACCGTACCTCTCTCACAGAACATCCGATTTTTTTTTTGGAAATGTAGCTTGAACATTCCTGAACATAAAAAAACAATGCTGCCATCGCTGGCCTTGACCAACAATTTTTGTGCCACCCGTAAGTCGCGCGACTTTTAGCTGCCAATTTGTAACGGGTCAATACTTCTTTCACAGAATATACAATTTTTTTTTTGGGAAATTTAGCTCGAACATTACTGAACATAAAAAAACAATGCTGCCATCGCTGGTCTTGACCAAAAATTTTTGTGCCACCCGTAAGTCGCGCGACTTTTGGCTGCCAATTTGTAACGGGTCAATACTTCCCTCACAGAACATACGGGTAATCTCTTGCCATGTATTTAAATAGAAAATAAGACAATTTTTGACGAGAACGACCTTAAGAACCGACTATGAATACCGTCCATACCAGCGCGAAAATTCCCATCGAATATTTTGTGGAAAAAATAGTTTGTGATAAACAAGCTGCGCATACATTGGTAGAGGTATGGAATAAAACAAGGTAAGTTCATACAAACATTTACGTATTTTTATTTCTTTATTTTTTTCTAATTTCTTTGTATTTAAAATTTTAAAAGTAGAATATAAAACATAAATATATAAATGAAATAAATTACTTTTACTTCGCCAGTTAAATGATAAACAACAATGGAAATATTAATCGGCTCTACTGGCCATTATAATCGCCAAGACAATACGACCACGATTTGGTTCGATTATTGTCATGTAATCTTTGATATTTATATATCATTTAAATAATTAAATTTAGGGCGAAAAATATTACCTCAGCCAGGGCCAGTAGAGCTATGGTTCCACGAAGATCCAACTCCATTAAGAGTTGAATCTTCATAGAGCATAGAGCATAAGAGCATAATTAGTCATAGAGCATAATGATAGTGACGACGAGGACTATACTGTCGATAGTTCCAACAGCAATAGCGATTAAAAAAATTCTCGTGATTTATATTTATGTTTTATATTTTACTTTTAAAATTTTAAATATAAAAAAATAAGAATAAAGAATAAAGAAATAAAAATACGTGAATGTTATATGAACTTACCTTGTTTCATTCCATACCTCTACCAATGTACGCGCAGTTTGTTTATCACAAACTATTTTTTCCACAAAATATTCGATTGGAATTTTCGCGCTAGTATGGACGGTATTCATAGTCGGTTCTTAAGATCGTTCTCGTCAAAGATTTTCTTATTTTCTATTTAAATACATGGCAAGAGATTACCCGTATGTTCTGTGAGAGAAGTATTGACCCGTTACAAATTGGCAGCCAAAAGTCGCGCGACTTACGGGTGGCACAAAAATTTTTGGTCAAGGCCAGCGATAGTAGATTTGTTTTTTTTTTGTTCAGTAATGTTCGATCTACATTTCCAAAAAAAAATCGAATTTTCTGTGAGGGAGGTACGGTACAAAAATATGTCACGTTTAAGGGTTGCTGCCATGGTTCCTGTCAAGGTGGGGGGTGGCAGCATATTTTTTTATCAAAGTGCTTGACATCCTGAATCAATTGGCACAAGTTTCAGCCGGATGTTCTTTAAGGAAGTTTCATCTAAAAAAATCATACCGGAAGTGGCCCTTTTTTTAACACTTCGGTCAAGTTTCAGGGCATATAAAACCCGGCACAGGGTTAACCACTAAAAGAGCTATCTATTCGAGTAAAATTCAGCCGGATGTTCGATGAGGGAGGGTTTTGTGCAGCCGGCTCTTGGACTATACCGAGTTCACTACATTGCGGACATAAACACACAGTTACACATACACTCATACATATATACACAGTGTCATATAGCCTTAAAGTGGTGCTGACTTTAATTTCTCTCATCCGAGGGATCTAACCAAAAAAAATGCGTATCGTGAGAGATGAGTGATTTGTAACGGAAAGCTCTGTGGTCCGTGGTCCGTGATACAGCAAGGCGGCGCGAATAATCTGCAGGTATGTGTTTTTATTTTTATCCTTGTTTTACAATTACTTGTACAGGTTACGATTACAGGTACAACTTAACCTTGAAGTAAAAAAGGAGGAAGAGGAGAGTAGAAGAGGTCGCGCTCGATTACGGTCTTACACACAGGACTGAAAACTCGGACCGATTTTGGTGGTAGGGGATGGTCGTTTTAGCAAGGAAGAATTTATTTCACGGCGTTGTCACCATGCATCGCTGTCATCGCGAAGTGTAGATGGTAACTCATGGTAACGTGACAACAATCTTTTAATTGCGCTTAATTCAAGTGCATTTTTAAAAATGACATGTACTGCGAAAAGTACTTTAGTGGATATATTTGTAAATTGTGTTATTTTTGTAAATTTATAAGTAGAATTTATTTTATTTATTAAGTATTTTAATGGATTTTTTTTGGTGGATTAAATGTATCGGAATAAATATGACGAATTCTTGCGTAGTCCCAAACTGCAAAACAGGATATAAATCTTTAAAAGTAAAACGGTCAACTTTTTTAAAGTCCCGAAAAAAAATAGATTTATTTAAAAAGTGGCAAGCAGCGATCCCGGGTAATATAAAACGGACACGTATAAGACACGTATACGTATACGTATATTGGACACGTATAAGTTTACCTTTCCTTGCATGAATCACGCTTCGGATATTTTATCGTATGTTTTAATTTATTATATAAGATTGATATAATAAAAGATTTCAAACGTTTTTTCTTAATACAAAGTTATTTATTATTCCTTTCCTCATTTGGAACTTCAATTATTGCCTATCTGACACTCACGATTTTGAATTTACTAATTACTATTTCCGTCCTTGTCCCACCACATAGTACACTGACCGATGCCAGCGACTCTTGCGGTCACAAAGCGAGTTATTTTCTTCGTCGCTAAGACGACCATCCTCCACCACTAGAGTTTTCAGACCTGTGTGTAAGACCGTGCGCTCGATTGAAACTCAAGGATGAAAATATTTTGAGGTGGAAGAAATCGTTTAACGACGAGGGCAAAATAGTGAAGCAAAGTATAACGCGAGATTCGTAAAATGGTCGGACGGAAGTATGTTCTTGCATTTGGGCTCGGAAATCTTTGACGTGTATAAACAGCCGTTACAGGGCGATCACAATCACCTCTATATTCGCCAAGGTACCGGTCTGCAGGGTCAAACAGTATTTAGAAAGAAACTAACATTCCGGCCGCATTCCACTGAATCGTTCACGCACAGGAAGATGACTTATATCTCTGGTCAATAGGTCGCAAAAGATCTCTGGCATTAAAGTTCTTTCTCGAGTAGAAATAAACCCAGACCAGAACAGATACAAGATGATAAAGGTGCAATGTGTATACATTATTATTACCGCGGCGGCGAGATCTCGGACCGGATCAGACACAGCGTGCCGACCTCAGAAGCGTCCTCAGCTGTCAGCCACTTTGGTCGAGAAGCGAGGTGCTGAATACATTCGCGCGACCACCGCTGCCAGAAATGATCGCGCATCTTCTGCACCAATTGCCATTGAGACAAGGAATTGTCCGGCCTTTCTTCAAGTGACGGCTCAGGAGTCGCCAGCAGAGATGCCCCGATAAGGAAGTGCCCCGGCGTCAGTGCCGAAACGTCGTCAGGATCATCAGAGTGCGGCTAGAGGATTGAAATGCCACCGGGTTCCGAGGACGGAGGCGTCGGGAGCGATGCGCCGGCCGTCGGATGACGACGCGCGGAGAAGATTTTTCAGTGCCCGGTCCGCCCCAATCAAGTTCGTGCCGCAGTCGGAGTAAATGTCCGAGCAAAGCTCTCGGCGTGCAGTGAAGCGACGGAGGGCGGCCAAGAACGCTTCCGTCATGTAGTCGGAGACTACCTCCAGGTGCACCGCTTTGGTGACGAGGCACACGAAGACGGCGATAAACGCCTTATGCGCTCGGTGTCCTCGCCCTTTGGTCGTGCGGATGTGGATCGGGCCTGCATAATCCACGCCGGTTCGTTGGAAGGGACGCGCCGGAGTGACCCGCGCCCGTGGAAGACTGCCCATCGGTGGTTGCGGAGCGGCGGCTCGCCATCGGGTGCAAGTGACGCACCGATGCAACAGCCGTTTCACCACGGCTCGGCCTCAAGGAATTCAGTGGTGGAGCCGGAGAGTACCGAGCGTAAGTTGCACTCCGCTGTAAAGTGTTCGTCGGTGGCAAGACTCCACGAGCAGGCGCGTGAGCCAGGACTCTGGGGGAGCTATCATTGGATGGCGTTCGTCGTCCGGAATCAGAGCGTGTTTGAGTCGCCCTCCGACTCTGAGCACGCCGTGGTCGTCGAGGAAGGGACTCAGCTTTGCAAGTTGGCTGCGGTGCGGCACAGTGCGGCCGGCGGTGACGGCCCTGATTTCTTCCGGATAGTGCAGTGTTGCACCATTCAAAGCCAAAGGACTTGTGCCGCGTCGAGTTCTTCGGAAGTGAGTGCCAGCGCCTGATCGTCCGGGCCGTGATCGTTGGTGCGGGAGGTGGTGCGTCGCCATGGTAGGCACCACGCGGTGACTCGCAACAGTCGGTGCAGTGACGAGAATCGAAGGAGCGTGTCGGGCTCTGTGTCGATCCTTCCGACGGCGGCTTGCGCGACGGCCTTCCGTTCCGGCATCTCCGCGTCGGGAATCTCGTCGCTCTCGGCTGGCCACTGGGTACGGTCCTCCCGCAGCCACAGTGGACCCGTCCACCACAGCGGATGGCCGATCAGTTCGCTGGGCGCGATCCCCCGGGAAGCGCAGTCGGCCGGGTTTTCTCGTCCAGGAACGTGCCGCCACTGGGCCTCGGAAAGAGTCCGCTGGATCAGCGATACCCGGTTGGCCACGAACGTCTTCCACCGGGATGCGTGGCCCTTGATCCAGTGAAGTGTCACCCGGGCGTCGGACCAAAGAAAGATCGGTGCTGTGGACAAGCGTAAAGTGTCGCGAGCGTGTCGCGTTAATTTAGTGAGCAGTGCGGCCGCGGACAGTTCGAGTCGAGCGAGGGACACCTGCCGAATCGGGGCTACCTTGCTCTTGGCCATGAGCAAGTGCAGTGTGACGGAGCCGTTCCTCGTGACGCGAAGGTAGACGGCCGCGGCGTAGCCTTGCTCGGACGCGTCGGCGAAACCATGGATTTCAATTCGTGCATCTGCTCCGCTGTCGAGCCAGCGGGTCACGCGAACGAGTTCAAACCGCAAAAGCTTCCCCAGGAAGCTCCCCCACTGTAAAGCGTCGGCCGACGGAAGAGGGGCGTCCCATTCCAACCCCCTCAGCCATGTGGACTGGATGAGGATTTTCGCTCGGATCACGACGGAGGTGAGCCACCCTAATGGATCAAATAAGCGCGCGGTTTCCGAGAGGACGCGCCTCTTTGTGAATACGGTGATTGCGCGCGGACGAATCGCGAAGAAAAATTCGTCTTTCGTCGGGTGCCAGCGGAGGCCGAGAGTGGAGTGACCGTCTGTTTCCCACACGTGGAGTGCGCGTTTAAGGCGGTGCTCCTGCGGGATGCCGACGAGAACGTCTTCGGAGTTCGCGGCCCACTTGCGTAACGGAAACCCGCCCGCCGTGCAGAGTTCGCGTAGTTCGGTTTGTACGGCAACCGCGTTGTCGATAGTGTCCTCTCCGGTCACGACATCGTCCACATATCTGTCGTCCTCGAGAGCGATCGCGCCGCTCGGAAACCGAGTCCCCTTGTCTTTGGCGAGTTGCAAGAGCGTGCGAATCGCGACCCACGGTGTGCACTTGAGGCCATAGGTGACCGTCGTCAGGCGGAAAACGCGCACGAGTTGTTCGACGGCACTTCGCCACAGGATCCGCTGGTGGTCACGATCTTCCGGGTGGACGATGATCTGGCGATACATTTTCTCGATGTCTGTGATCATCACGTAGCGGTGCCGACGCCACCGCAAGAGCACGTCAGCAAGTGCCGGCAGGAGATTTGCGCCTGCGTAAAAATAGTCGTTGAGCGAGTCTCCGGAGCTGGTGCGTTGTGAGCCATTAAACACTACGCGAAGTTTGGTAGTAGTGCTGGCTTCCTTCAACACGCCGTGGTGTGGCAAATAGCATACGCCGCGAGTTGTGTTCTCGTCCGACGGCGCTACGGCTTCCAAGTGTCCGAGGTCTCGTACTCAAGCATGAACGAGCGGTAGAGTTCTTCGAACCGGGAATCTTGGGCGCACTTGCGTTCCATGGCCGTGAGCAGTCGCTCAGCGAGCTTGCGGGTCTCGGCGAGATTTTTCGGTGTCGAGGCGAACGGCAGTCGGACGACGTACCGGCCAAAGGGTGTGCGTTCGTGGGTGTGCACGAAGTGTTGCTCGCACTCCTCGTCCTCGGGAGTGAGCGTGGTGGAAGCAAGAGGCTCGTTCTCTTCCTTCCAGAAGCGGCGCACCAGCTCGGCCTAGTCATGGTCGGCGGTGCATTGAAGTGAGCTGTGGTGGCCATAGAGGGTCGCTCCACAGCCCCCTGACAGAATCCATCCTAGGATGGTCTTCTGTGCAATCGGCGTTTGCGGTTCGCCTCGACGGAGACCATCCTCCAGGATGGTCGACCACACCTCGGCGCCCAGTAGTAGCTCGACTGGGTCGTTGGCGGCAAAACAAAGGTCGGCCAAAGGAAGCCCTCGTAGGTGAGGCCACGAGGTGCGGTACTTATTCGCGGCGCCCTGGTAGAGCGAGAGGCGCGGGAGCACGAATGCGACGGCGGTAAGTGGGGCTCCGGTGATCTTCAACTTGATGGTCAGAGACACCTTGCCTCGCGTGGATCCCAACTGGGAGCCGCCGATGCCGAAGATAGACACTCGTGTGCGCGATCGCGGCAGGCGTAATCGCTGCACCAGGGACTCCGACACGATCGACACTTCGGAGCCCTGGTCGATGAGCGCCCGAACCTCATGAACTTACTGTCGTCGGCCTTTCCGACGGCGGAAAGCGTGCTGACTTCCGCTTGGAGTGCCGTCGCGGAAACGTACGCGTCGTGCAACATCGAGTGGTGCCGCGCGTTGCACGTGAAGCAGTTCCGGGTTGACTTGCACTTCGCCACCTGATGATTGCCGAGACAGTTGAAGCAGAGCTTATTAGTCTCGACCACTGTCTTTCTCTCGCTGGCCACCTTGGCCTTGAAATCGGGGCACCCCATGAGCGAGTGCTTCCCCTTGCAGAACGGACACTGAGAAGGCTCGGAACGCTTCGCGACGTGAGTTTTCGCGGACCGTGATTGTTCACTCGCGGGTTTAGTGGTCTTCTGATTTGAGGCGTTCAGCGTGAAAATCCGTTTGTTGATGAAGGTCATCAGCGTAGCGTGAGTCGGCGGTTCGAAGAAGTCTCCCGAGGAGGACTCCCATTCCAGACGCGTTCGCGGGTCGAACAGTTCGACTACGAGGTGATTGAAAAGGTCCATGCCGTGCGAGTCAATGGGCCTTCCGATGCTTTCTTGCGCAATGACGGCGGACGTGACGGCGTTCTGGACGCGGCTGAGTTCTTCGGCGGTAGCGGCTTTCATCTTCGCCACGGCGGTAAACATGGCAAAGTTGGAGCGTATCAACTCCCTATTATTTTCGTAGTGCTGGCAGAGCAGCTCCCACGCACGATCGTAATTGTCGCCCGTAATTGTTAATGATTTTATCACGTTTTCAGCCGGCCCTTTGAGGCATGAACGCAGATAGTGCAGCCGTTTGACTTTCGAGATGGACGACTGCTCACCGATCACGGACTTAAAAAGATCACGGAAAGATGGCCAGTCCTCGTAGGAATCCGAAAATTCCCGTAATTAGATACGGGGCAGCAAAGTTCTTGACGCGCGGTCGCCCCCCTGCTTTGATGCCGCGGAAGGCGTGGAAGCTGGCGCAGGCTGGGGCCGTTTCGCCTGATCGAACAAGACGCCACGCTGATGCACGTAAGCAATCTCGGCGTTGGTAAGCAAATCGGACTTGGCGTACTCACTCTCAGCGTAGAGGTTCTTGTAACAGGCTCGAATTAAGTCGTGCTGACTCTCGAACTTTGCCCACAGGTCATCAAGGATGCGAATGCGGTGCTCGACGGTCGAGAGGGTGATGTTCGCCTGACCCATCTTCCTCAAGTTTTCGACGGTTCTGGAGATGCGTCCGAAGAGCTTGTGTTGGCCGCTCAGCATGGAGCTCTGGTCCAGGCTCATGGTGTCTTCTTTTTTCAGGCACTCCCGAGTTCGCGGTTGCCGGTGACGATCCGGCTTGAAAGACCAAAAATGTTCAAGAGCGCGCGATAGCGCGAGAAAGCGCGAAGTAGAAGACGACCACAAAAAAACAGCAAGTCCAAAATTACAGTACAAAAAACAAGGTCTTTTTTAATGACTAATTATATACACGTATTTACAGAAACCGTGTGAGACAGCACGCACTGAAGCTATCGGTGAAGCAAAGCGAATCGCGGGTGCGAAAGCAAGTGCAGATGCAAGGGCGCGAAGCTGTAATACAAGCGGTGTATAAGCGGTCGTATCGGAAAACTAGGCGGGTGATCTGCGAGCGAAATCGGCTCCGCGGCGCAGCGGCGGTCCTTTTAACACCTCCGAGGCGAAACTCCCTCTCTGCAGATTTCCCAGAATTTCAGGAGGGTGATTGGCCGTCGGAGCCCCGCGTCATGGAGCCAACATCACCGGTCTCACGTGGCGACCCGACGGGGTCGTCACCTGTTTTCGCGTGCTTTGTGTATAACATGGATCGTTCCTTTGTTCTAGCGTTGTTGTTTGACTTTATTATCGATAACAATGTTAAAGTTTCTAGAATGCTAATCCCGAAAGATCCATGCTATACCGAATATTCCCGTGACACTCTTATGCAATATTATACGCGAATATTAATTTGTTGCAATGTTGCTGTAGCTTGCATGTGCTGACATGCAGCCGAATGCGACTTGGTCGCGATGCTAGTCGTTGCGATCTCAAACATGCAGCAATTAAATCTGAGGAAATAAGTATTTTTATGTTCAATGTTAAACTAAAAAATTTTTACTATAGGTAAATATATAAGATTTTATTATATTTATCATCATTGGCGGAACTGCCTTTTGTGGACCAGCGTCTGCTCATTATATTAATTTATAATATTAATAAATATTTCTTTCTATATTTATTATTACCTATAAAAAATGAGTTCCTTTGAAACGGCATCATGTTGAAAACCAGGTATTGCAACATGCGATAAATGCTTTAAATTTTGCAAATACATCCTTTGCGATTTGAAATATTTTGTGATTTTTTCAAGAAAGGGAAATGTAAATTTTATGTAATGAAAGTGAGGAGTTATTAATTCCCATCTGAGTACAATTAAATTGTGAATCTCATGTATTTTAATAGAACAGAAATGTGGTAACAATACTGCTGAGACATGATAAGTGGGTATTTGAAAAGTTTTCTTAAAAAGTGTCCATATGTCAGTATCATAAGTATTATATGTTTCTTGAATTGGCATATTCGACACAATTTTGTAACTTTGAGAATGTTTTATCATAATGCTAAAATTCGCCTAAAATACCGGATCGTCCCAACAAAGAAATAATCGTCGAGCTCCCATTAGCCACAGATTTGTCACCACTATCCATTTGTCACATATTAACAATAAGACAACTATAAATATTCAATTACTGTGATTATTAAAAGTCGAGGAATATACAATTTAGCCTTTTTATACGCTATTTCAAAATCAATTTCAGTTTTGTTCTATTGTAATATTCCAGCGAACACTAAGTTACATGTAACTTACATGCAAGGTACAATTTTTTACTCAACAATGTAAATGCAAATATAACACATCATGTTTGTGTTTCTATTAAAATAAATTGTGAATTTGTCGTACAGCGTGTAATATACAAATCCAATATAAACATCTCAATCATGGTAAGAATTTAAAAAATTTTTAGCACTTATATCTTAATTGTTATTTAACTTTAATAAAAAACTATATCTTTGACAGTCTTTGCTGTCTTAAAATTTAGCAAAACATACATGAGAAAGCACCCAGATAACCAAGCGTGTCTGAGTAAAATTGCGCAAACCTGTGATTGCTTATGATGCTGGCAACTTGCCGTATATTGCTTCAATTGGTTTCGAGTAATTTAATATTTGAAGCAACACGCAGGCAACAATATATGTATTGCCAGCAATTTATCGGCAAAATGCAGCATCCCAGGTAGCAGAATAACATCTAAAGACGTCATTAAGACGTTATTATGACGTAATTTGACGTCACTCTGCTACCTGGGATCAAATTTACTTTGCGTTGCTAGCAATATGACAGCATTGTGTGATTCTATGAATTATTACAGCAACATGACAGTGTTACGTCCTGCGGACTCCACGATATCCCTTTTTCGCGGAAATTTTTATGCACCTAAGATAGCCCTAAGATTAGGATAAACAAGCCAAGTAAGGACGGTTATCGATCGGGGTAAGGTTAGATCTCGCATTCCTTTTTTTATACAACTATAATAGCTATTTGCCTAGGCGACGAAGCGACCTTCCAGAGTAAAATATTGACATACGAGGCATACGTAATCGGATTTTGTCTATCAACCTTGGCCCATACCTATAAACCCGGCGACACGACGCGCCAAAAGGGCCTGAATCCCAGACAGAGTCGATGAAGATCTTTATTGCATCAAGCGAGTTTTCTAAAATTGCTCGTGCGATGTTTCTGACAAACAGAGCCAAAGCCTAGGACGTGATTGTAAATACACGTGGTGGAAGTTCTGTTTGCCTTGTACCTACTATTAAGATTGAGAAACATGCATTGTCTGTCGATATAAAAACAGGGTCGCGAGATAAGTAAGGAACCCCAATAAAAGAGAAATCGGCGATAGTCGAAAAACAAATGCGTCACTAGAAAGAACCGATGGGTTACACCCCCAATAAGACAGTGGGGGCCTTAAAAGAGGGCTCACCAATGGAAAACCGCAAAAATCGATAACCGTCTCTAACTTTCCAGGATAGGCGAAAACTTAAGAATCTACCTTTTGGGTAAGGAACATCTCAACCAATAAGAAATCTGTTAAACAAAAATTAGAAACATCCCGCCAACCCGAAATCCTTTAAACAAAAACCAGACACACCCCACATGAAATCTACCCCTTCCATTCCCTACATTTTCCTATATAAACCCCGAGATTGCGGCACTCGCTCTCAAAACTTCTCAGTTTTTTCAAGTCTCTGAAGATTTAATCTGCATTTCGGCATTATAATCGTGATCTCTTCCGTTTTTGAGTCACGATTTCGCATTTAGAGTTTGTGCAAGAAAGTCAGCAGCACATCGGTTGCTCCGACTCATCCACCAGCGACACCAAGAAGAAACCCACTGTTTTGAACTCATCAAGTAATAAGTCCCGTAATTCTTTTAATCCTTTCTTTTTCCGCGTTATTGCCCTCCTTCTTAAACGGTCTATCGATTGTCGGATCCCCGGAAGCTTATTATTTTGGGGTCGGTCAGTGTAGGCATCAGGTTCCCAGCGGTCGTTGTCGTTGTCGTGGGCCTGATTTGCCTCTCGGCGTCTTCATCGCTGTCGTGGACTCGGCTGGTCCACTGACCCCCCTGAGCTTATGCTCGTGGGTCGGTCGGTGTAGGCATCGAGTTCCCAGCGGTCGTTGGCGATGTGGTAGGCCTGACTCGGCTCCCGGCGTCTCGTCGATGTCGCGGACCCAGCCTGTCCACCGACTTCTTCCACCCTTTTGAGCTTGACGATTTCCTTTCGTTCGCTTCCGACCGGGTTCGAAAAAGTTCGACTAAACAAATAAATAATTTTAGTAGACCCGAAAGTCCTACCCCCTCGAGGACAGAATCTCCGCACGATCAGGCAACAGAGAAATCGCCTGAACAAACGGGCGCAACGGGAGGTCGAACTCCCCCGGGAGCAGCTCAACGCTGGTCCTCCGCGACTCGCCATCCCACCGCCCCTACCAGCTTTTTCGGAAAAACCCGGTTGTTCGCAATCGCCCTGTTTGCCGCGTGGTTCCGTTTCGCGTGGTCCCGCCTCGCGTGGTCCCCGTCAACCCCGATCCACCCCGCTTCCTAAAACCTCCCGATTTCCCCTCCTCTTCCCGAAGTCCGTCCCCAACCTCCTCGACCGCCTCGACTCTCGATCTTGAGGAAGTAGCCGATCCTGAGATCGCAACCTTAGATTGATAGCTATAAAATTATGTTTTACTTATTTCAATTCTTATATGCTGTACTTCATCGATTAACACACACACACACCCACGCACACATAGTAAATTCATGTAACTTTAATCCTGAAACTAATTGTAATAATAGCGGGCAGGATGTGCATTTTCAAGTAGGTATCCCCTTAGAAATCTTGCCCGATCACACCCGCAATTATGTAACACCCGCGAGAAGTACACACATATACCTTAAACATACACTTCCATTGTAAAATGCTCTTAATCTCCCGTTCAATTTGCCTATAGTTTTCACCTATTGTAATATCGACAGATTACTTAACTTAAATTTATAATAAATGTTTTATTTACGTTAAATATAGGACCCCGCACCAAACCACGGGAAATTGGTTCCCGGTCAAATTAGCTAAAAATTTAGTATGACGTAGTTCATGACGTCCTGGTGAAAAGTGACCATGGGCACAAAGTCCAAAAGTATGGAGTTTTCGAGTTACAGAGCGTCAAACATCAGGAAAATGGGTTCATCGGCTCATTGTAGTCTTATGTACGGTCGTACTGGTTTGTGCCTGTGTGTGTGTGTGTGTGTGTGTGTGTGTGTGTGTGTGTGTGTGTGTGTGTGTGTGTGTGTGTGTGGGTGTGGGTGTGGGTGTGGGTGTGGGTGTGGGTGTGGGTGTGGGTGTGGGTGTGGGTGTGGGTGTGGGTGTGGGTGTGGGTGTGGGGGTGGGTGTGGGTGTGGGTGTGGGTGTGGGTGTGGGTGTGGGTGTGGGTGTGGGTGTGGGTGTGGGTGTGGGTGTGGGTGTGGGTGTGGGTGTGGGTGTGGGTGTGGGTGTGGGTGTGGGTGTGGGTGTGGGTGTGGGTGTGGGTGTGGGTGTGGGTGTGGGTGTGGGTGTGGGTGTGGGTGTGGGTGTGGGTGTGGGTGTGGGTGTGGGTGTGGGTGTGGGTGTGGGTGTGGGTGTGGGTGTGGGTGTGTGTGTGTGTGTGTGTGTGTGTGTGTGTGTGTGTGTGCGCTTCACTATGTTGTTCTTTGTAATGTTCTGATCAAAAGCTCCATTGGGCACGAAGTCCAAAAATCGCTAATTTCCGAGATACAGAGCGTCAAAGTTGCGGTATACGGCTATTCCTGTTTAACTAGGCAGGATGTCTTAACACCGTTTCATTATTTAGTTATGAAACCAATGAAGACTGAACCACCGCAACTCTTCTTTGCATTCAGTGTGTAAAAGGGAGTTTGTTTTCGATACAATTCAAAAATACACGCGTACATACACACTTTCTCGATCGTTGGAACGCTTGCGAATATTTGCCATCGATCGACAACACTGTTTGGCGGCACTGGTCCCCGGGATAAAATATATCAGCACTCATATGATATTTCCATTAGTCATTGGAGATTGTGATTGTAATTGAGCCACATAAATTAGTGCTTGTGTCGTGGATTGCTCGTGTGGTATACCGCTCATGTCGTATGCTCATGTCGTATATTCCGCTTATGTAGTAAAACCGCGCGCAACGCGTATTACTGAGGCTCGATCAGATAAGTACCTGAGTGCAATTTCTTCGTCGTAACCGGGTACCTGTGCCAATTTAATTGATAATTTTGATTTTGTTGATTATTGATTACTGATTGTTGATTTGTTATTGGTCTAACTATTATATTATTTTGTATCCTTTGCAACCATCTTCCTCGTTAATTATCCTACTTGATCCCCCTCTACCGCCAGTGCTCGCACCCTATTATTTTGCATCAACCTACCGTCGTTTTGAAATTGTACGAATCGTTATTATAGCCTCTCGAAAATATCCGTCGTGCCTTCGAACAGAAATTCGAGCCGAGCCGACTCGTCATCATAACAAGGAGATAGTTGTTTCGTTTTGCGAACATTTCGGAACTTGAAGACCGTTAGCTTCCGGCATTGTTGATATTCTCACATCGAAGTGAGCTGCTATCGTCATCTTGGTTGACCTAGTGATTGTATTCCGGGCATCATGAGTCGAGGTAATGTAACCAAACGCGAGTTATGCGTGAAACGTATGCGGGAGATTCATGAGCTGTCGATGCTCGCCGCGGACAATGTAAATCAGAGACTGAACTTTCTCGTGCGATATCCCATCGTGACCAAATTGGTCGAGGACTTTGAGGCAGCCCACCTCAAGATAATACAAAACGCCTCAGATGAAGAGTTTGAAACGGAGGATTCGATTCGCCGGGACTTTGACGAGATGCGCTTCGCGGTAATCGGGCGTTACGAGAGATTTGTGGGCGCCGACCGAATAGCCGCTCCGGCCCCGCAGGCCCCGGCCCAGACGTCATCGGTCAAATTGCCCAAGATCTCACTTCCGCAATTTTCGGGAGATTTCACGCTTTGGCCCTCGTTCATCGCGTTATACAACATCTCTATTCACGAGAACCGGAACGTCCCTACCATAGAAAAGTATCAATATCTGATATCCTGCTTGAAAGGAGAAGCGCTGAACGTCGTCAAGAACATCCCTCTCTCCGCCGATAACTACGCGATAGCTTATGACGCCTTGATTTCGCGATATCAAAACAAACGAGACTTGGCGGATTATCACGTGGACTTGATGCTGAAAGCTCAGCCGTTGAAGTCGGAGTCGGCCGTCCTCCTGCGCACGCTGTTGAGCACCTTCACCGAGAACACGCGAGCATTGAATCTATTAGGATTTCCTACAGACGCTTGGGATTATCTTCTTCTCAAATTCTTGCTGGAGAAGCTCCCTCGTTCGCTCCGCGAGAAGTTCGAATCTGAACACCGGGCGGAGGAAATACCGAAATTCACGCAGCTCACAAAGTTCCTCTCTGATCACTGCCGGGTTCTCGCGTCGGTATCGGGCTCACAAAATACGTCGCAAAAGTCTCAGTCGACTTCGTCAAAAAATTCCGCGTCGGCTTCGTCGCTCGCAACTCGAACCGCCGAGTGTCCGGTATGTAAATAACAACACGTGCACCTCGTTGCAAAATGTTTTCGGTTCTTAAAGTTAGCACCCCGAGAGAGGCATTCGACGGCTAAAGCTTCGAACTTGTGCTATAACTGCCTCCGCGCGGGCCACAGCGTTAATGACTGTCCATCGTCGTGGACGTGTCGGTCGTGTAAGGCCAAACATCACACGCTCCTGCATTTTGAGCAGAACTCGGGCTCGGCGAATGCACCCACAGACGCCGAACCACCCTCCGAATCGGGGACAACGTCATCGCAGGGAAGCGAACCCCTCGTTAGCATGGCTAGTGTCGCGCGGTCGAACCCGATCGTATTGTTGTCGACGGTACAAGCCGAAGCGCTCGACGCACACGGAAATCCCTTCCCCGTTCGTATTCTGTTAGATAACGCGAGCCAGCTAAACTTTATCTCCGAAAGTTGCATGCAGAGGGGTGGTTTCGGACGAACCAAGTGCCATACGGTAGTTCTCGCGGTAAATGATACAAAGGCGGCTGCAACTCGAGGCCGCACCTCACTCGTAATACAAGCACAGGGCAGGGAAAGCACGCGCACCCCAGTAGAGGCTACGCTTCAAAGCCGGAATCCACACATTCGTTTATGACTCTCGATTCGTTGGACGCATCTCTTAGTCGATTTTGGCAACTAGACGAGATTCCATCGGTCCCACCGTATTCGCAGGAGGATAGACGTTGCGAGGAATTATTCGCTCAGACCACGCGTCGGGACGCGTCCGGTCGTTTTGTTGTATCGTATCCTTTCAAACGGGATAAACCTCGTTTTGTCGGCACGCGTCAAGTAGCCCTAAATAGATTTCGCGCACTTGAGCGTCGCTTTAAATTAGATGCAGAGTTTAAATTAAACTATAACAAATTCATGCAGGATTATTTGAATAACGGTTATATGAAACTGATTGAACGGCCATTCCCGGTGGACGGATGTATTCTATTTGCCCCATCATGGGGTAGTTAAATCGGATAGCACTATCACAAAATTGCGGGTCGTATTTGACGCCTCGGCGAAGGATTTGAACGGCGTTTCGTTGAACGACGTATTGCGATCCGGGCCTAAGTTACAGACGGATATAGTCGTGATATTGTTGAGGTTCCGGGTAGGCCGCGTGGCGCTTACTGCGGACGTCAAACAAATGTTCCTTCGGATCTTGGTCGAGCGCGGTCAATGTGACTACCAGAGAATAGTCTGGCGTTTCTCGGAGAATGATCCGATTTTAGACTACTTGATGTTGACTGTCACTTTTGGATTGACGTGTTCTCCGTTTCTGGCAATCGCCTGCTTGTTGAAATTGGCAACGGAAGGCAAAGTGGGCTACCCTCTGGCCGCGGCGGTCTTGGAGGAGAGCGTCTATGTCGACGACGTGGTGGCGAGCGCCGAATCTGAGGGGGAAGCCCGTGAGCTTCAGCGGCAGCTACAAGCTTTGCTTAAAACCGCGGGTTTCGGGCTCAGGAAATGGGCCAGCAGCCATCCGTCAGTCTTAGCAGGTCTCGATCCAGAGCTTTGCAGTCAATCATTGCTATCGTTTGAATCCTTGGAAGATCAATTTCTCAAAGTTCTCGGACTTCGTTGGTATCCTCAAACGGACAACTTCGGCTTTCAGGTCCACCTGTTGGACAGAGATTGTACCAAACGCACCATTCTCTCGGAACTGGCTCGTATTTTCGACCCGTTAGGTTTTCTGACTCCCCTTACGTTTGCAGCTAAAAGACTGATACAGCAACTCTGGGTGCTCAAATTAGAGTGGGACGATAGGCCTCCTTCGGAAGTATGTTCTCAATGGGGACGATACAAATCGGAACTCCCCGCGCTAGCTTCCATTCGCATACCTCGTACTATCGCCATGGCCAACGTAATCCGACGGGAGATACACGGATTTTGTGACGCGAGTGAACAGGGCTACGGAGCCGTTGTATATATTAGAATCGTCGCCGAGGACGGGGTACTGATTCGAATGCTCAGCGCCAAGTCAAAGGTGGCCCCGCTTAAGGCCATCACCTTGCCGAGACTCGAGCTTTGCGCAGCCGTTTTACTGTCGGACTTAGCGGAGTATATCGGGAACATCCTCCGGCCTAAGATTACTATCGACGGCACGTACGCGTAGTCTGATTCCGAGGTCGCGCTCGCCTGGATACGTTCGGCCCCCCACCGTTGGAAGACGTTTGTGCGTAATCGTGTGGCCCGCATCCAGTCCAACACAGATATCTTTTGCTGGAGACATGTCGACACCAAGTCTAACCCCGCCGATTGTTGCTCAAGGGGCTTGTTTCTTCAAGAATTAGTGGATCACCAGCTTTGGTGGGCTGGCCCTGCGTGGCTCGCCGAATTCGAACCCACTCCAGAAACGATATTGGAAACTGACGATTTTCCGGAGGAAGAAAAATCTCATGCTTTTGTTGTTGTAAATCCTGCTGATGTCGTAAACTCTGCTTCTGTTGTTGATCCGCTTCTTGATCGTTTTTCGTCATTGGATAAACTCGTTAGAATATTCTCTTATTGTTTTCGTTTTGTTAATCGACTCAAGTCGAATTCACCTCACAGAACTCTTGTTGTAGACCAAGTCGAATTCTATTCGACCCTGCTATACCTCGTTAAAGTTGTTCAATCTTGTCGTTTTGCAGAGGATCGCGATAGATTGAAACGCAATCAGAATTGCTCCAAACCTCTGCGACAACTCGCCCCTTTCGTGGACGCGCGCGGAGTCCTCAGGGTGGGCGGTAGACTCACGCACTCCGCAATATCTCATGAGGCCAAGCATCCCGCGTTATTGCCCGGTAAGCACCGGCTCACGGAACTGATAGTAGAGCGCACCCACCGCCTACACTTGCATCCGGGGCGTCGAGCGTTGCATTACCTACTACTGCAGCATTTTTGGATTCTGGAGGCCCATCAGGCCATCAAACGTTGTTTGTCGCGTTGTTACCAATGTTTCCGGGCGAACCCGCGTACCTTGCAACCGCCCATGGCGGACCTACCGCTCGACCGGGTACGTCAGGCCAAACCCTTCTCAATCGCCGGGGTCGACTACGCGGGCCCCTTCTTCGTATATAATCGTCGTTCTCGCGGGGCAACGCCGTTCAAGGCGTACGTGTGCATTTTCATTTGCTTTACCACAAAGGCGGTTCATTTGGAACTTGCTTTTTCCTTATCTACAGACTCGTTTTTGTCGGCTCTGAGGCGTTTCATCGCTAGGCGCGGTCGCTGCTCGCGGATCTACAGCGACTGCGGCACCAATTTCGTGGGGGCTCAGCGCGAGCTCGTCAGCTGCATGGAGGCGGCCTCAGGGCGAAAACAAATCCAGTGGTCCTTTAACCCCCCTTCCGCGCCACACTTTGGTGGCCTCTGGGAAGCGGGGGTTAAGGCGACAAAGACCCACTTGAAACGCGTGGTGGGAGCGCAGATCCTCACGGTGGAGGAATTCAGTACCCTCCTAGCACAGGTAGAATCCATCCTGAATTCCCGACCTTTGTGCCCCACCAGCTCGGATCCCCACGACCTCGGGGTGCTCTCCCCGGGGCACTTTATCACATTAGAGCCGCTCGTAGCGGTTCCCTATCCCGACCTAGACCCGGTGCCGATAGGCAGACTCGATCGATGGCAGCTGGTGCAGCACATGCACCAACAGTTCTGGAAACGGTGGCATGAAGAATATCTACACACCCTCCAGCAACGACCAAAGTGGTTAAAGCCGGCTGACGCGATATTAAAGGGCACGTTGGTCCTTCTAAAAACCGAAAACGCCTCTCCTCTGGCGTGGAGACGAGGGCGCGTCGAGGAATTGCATCCGGGTCGTGACGGGGTCGCCCGGGTCGCTACGGTGAGGACGGCGGATGGCCTCCTTAGTCGCCCTCTGGTGAAACTGTGCCCTCTGCCGATGGACGGCTCACCGGAGGGACTCGCTCAAACATAGAAAATACGGTGTATTTTGGTGGGCGGTAATGTTTGGCGCACCGCCGTGTATCATAGTGTAAATAGTAGCTAATTATAGGATCGATTTCGTGTTGTCGCTTCACATTGTTAATTGTACGGTTCTTGTATTGATTAGTTATACCGGGTTAAATTATCGCGCCTATTAGCGAAACGTCGGTGGATCGCGATTAGTACACTTGTCGATATTCGCGCGACTCACCCGACTCGTGCTGCCCGCCCACGGGTGGCATCCCCAATTATGAGAAGAATTCGGTACTCGCTCGCGCCGTACTTCGCAGGTGCGCGAGCCGGAAAACGCCGAAGAGGGGGACTCATCAGTCGAACGTCGTGAAACTCACACGTTACCGTTTTGCATGTGCAAACTTGGAGTGCTCGGTCGCCCATCGCAGACCACGAAGGCCTAATCGCTTGATATTCTGCCTATCTGTGACTGCTTGCTATCGTGCCTATCTGGGCCTGCTTGCTATACCTGCCTGTCCGTGCCCGCTTGCTATACCGGACTGTTGCATGCTTTCGCCTTGCACGCCAGAGATCTCGCCAACGGGAGGACGACGTCGACACCCAGGAGGCGCCGGGCAACGACACGGTGAGTCGCCTCGCATTTTTTTGATATTCGCTTGCTTGCTTTGCTTTATTCACTTTCGCGAGGGCACGGGCCCTCTGGTCCTTCAAGAAAATTTGTTGAATAATCGCAAATCCGGGGAGCGCCTCATACCCCCCCGTGCAAAGTGCCTGAACAACATTCGGTTCCCCGGCTCGTTCAAGTAGTTGTTGAGCCAATTCAGCATTGGCTCCTTCCATCAAAATAAGAGGGCGATATCTGTTTATAATTGCACCAGCTATCCGATACAAGTCTCCAATATACGGAATCTGCTGAATTTGTACAGTCTGCTGGAAGATTTTAAATATTGATCTAAGGTGTCCATTTCTGGCTTCTACTACCCACCTTGATTTTGTAACAAGCCGCGAATCGTTTGCATCTTCAGTGCTGAGCTGACGTTCGTTGTGATTCAGAAGCGCTGGCATTTTCCAAGTAATGCCCAATTGTTCAAACAGTGGAATGGCATCTCGGTACCCTCTGTCAACAATAATAATATCATCATCCTGAAACCATCTTCTCATTCTATCCGCATCGCGCTGAAATTTATTTTGCAAAATAGCACCATCATTGTTCGGATGATCGGAAAAGTATGGACCTTGAATGTTAAGAATCCAGCCATTGGGTGCAACTATCAATACCGGTTTGACCAAGTGACGTCCTTTGTGAACAGAATAAGACTGTCGAAGTGCTCTGAAGTTGGTACTTTTCGGTATGTACGTGTATGTGGCATCTATAATAGCAATGACTCTAGGAGTACGGGGATCTGGGTTGTACAATTCATTGGCGAATTCAGTTACATGTCTGGCAATATAATTTTCCCGCGTTATTGCGTCAAATCCAATATTGGCAGGTACAAAACGCTGCATCAGGGATTGTCTTACAGTAGCAATAGTTAAACTTGTTGCTTGTCTGCTTGGATATTGAAACATGGCGCAAAGAAATTCGTCTGAAAGCCCTTGCCGCATTTTACACAAAAACATTAATAGTCCTTTTTTACCAACATACCTATAACCACCTTCACGAGGAACTTGGTCGCAGTAAGTAAATAGTTCTCTGAATTGATCTTTTGTTATAGGACAGAAACATTCAAATTCCTCATCTGTTAAGCTGTTCTCGTCATCAATTCGCGTCATACTTATTGCTACATTGCGCAGAGCCTGCAAAAATATTTGGAGTTCTGGTCCTGTAATCACATACGGTCTATTAATAAATTGCAAACCAAGTAACAGTGGTGGTAGCAAAAAACCTCGATCATCCAAATGATGTCGACATGATTTAACAAGCTGAGGAATGTATATGTCTTTGGAGATAAAAACATTAGCTTTACACTCAATTGACAATCGATGGAGGTCACCCGCGGCGTTGCATATAAGACACGTACCGTTCCTAGTTTGTCTTAAAACATTTAATCGTAAGCGACCTGGATCTTCTTCAATCGCTTGTATTTCTTTACGAACCGACTGGTTGCAATTTATACATATTCGTGTCAGATTTGTTACTTCCAGGGGAGGCCTATTAAAAGCGTCACGTCTCTGAACAGCTGTACCCATTTTCGCAGCATTTTCCTCTCCGTCAATACGAGACATTGTTCTAGGAAGAAATTGTCCATCACAAATATAACAGTGAAAATAGATTCTGTTGGCCATTTTGTATTACAGGTTCTCGAATGGCTGAACGTTAAGATGGAATAATTTAATAGCTCCGGATTTCGCTGCTTTTAGAGTCTTATAAGTGCCAGTGTAGACTGCCTTTATAAGGGCTAAAGTAATAGCTCTAATAAGTGATGATGTGGCAGCTTACTATTCTAAAAAGGACTGTTGGGCTATCAACTACCCAACAGCAAAAAATCTTCTTTCAGTATATAAAAAAGGACAGTTGAAGAAACGATTCTCGAAAACGATGTAAGTGCTAGCTTAATATCCTAAAAAGGACTGTTTATCCAGCAGTTACCCACCGGACGAAGTCTCTCAACTATCATAAGAAGGACTGTTGCAGAAACAATCACTGCACCCGACGTGAAAAATCACCAACCACCCACCAAATGTGAATGCTCAACTATCCTAAAAATAACTGTCGAAGAAACAATCACTGCACCAACAACACTAACGTGAAAAACTGCTAACAATCCTCAAAAAGACTTACAGACATTTTGTACGGTTGAGTTACGGTGCGTTAGTGTTAACGCTGACTATTCTCGGTTTTTAGTGGTCAATACTGGTAAAACCAGTAAATATTAATTATAAGTAATCAATACTGGTAATTATTGGTTACTACGGGTGAATAGTGGTCAACACTGGTCATTATCATTTATGAGACGTCAATACTGGTTAATACAAATCATTTTCGATTATGAGTCGTCAGTAATGGTAAGCATTGGAAATTATAGCTTATTACTCGTCAAATCTGCGTCTAATAAGCGATAATGTCTGTAAGTCCTTTTGAGGATTGTTAGCAGTTTTTCACGTTAGTGTTGTTGGTGCAGTGATTGTTTCTTCGACAGTTATTTTTAGGATAGTTGAGCATTCACATTTGGTGGGTGGTTGGTGATTTTTCACGTCGGGTGCAGTGATTGTTTCTGTAACAGTCCTTCTTATGATAGTTGAGAGATTTCGTCCGGTGGGTAGCTGCTGGATAAACAGTCCTTTTTAGGATATTAAGCTAGCACTTACATCGTTTTCGAGAATCGTTTCTTCAACTGTCCTTTTTTATATACTGAAAGAAGATTTTTTGCTGTTGGGTAGTTGATAGCCCAACAGTTCTTTTTAGAATAGTAAGCTGCCACATCATCACTTATTAGAGCTATTTCTTCAGCCCTTATAAAGGCAGTCTACACTGGCACTTATAAGAGTCACTAAAAGCAGCGAAATCCGGAGCTATTAAATTATTCCATCTTAACGTTTAGCCATTCGAGAACCTGTAATACAAAATGACCAACAAAATCTATTTTCACTGTTATATTTGTGATGAACGATTTCTTCCTAGAACAATGTCTCGTATTGACGGAGAGGAAAATGCTGCCAAAATGGGTACAGCTGTTCAGAGACGTGACGCTTTTAATAGGCCTCCCCTGGAAGTAACAAATCTGACACAAATATGTATAAATTGCAACCAGTCGGTTCGTGAAGAAATACAAGCGATTGAAGAAGATCCAGGTCGCTTACGATTAAATGTTTTAAGACAAACTAGGAACGGTACGTGTCTTATATGCAACGCCGCGGGTGACCTCCATCGATTGTCAATTGAGTGTAAAGCTAATGTTTTTATCTCCAAAGACATATACATTCCTCAGCTTGTTAAATCATGTCGACATCATTTGGATGATCGAGGTTTTTTGCTACCACCACTGTTACTTGGTTTGCAATTTATTAATAGACCGTATGTGATTACAGGACCAGAACTCCAAATATTTTTGCAGGCTCTGCGCAATGTAGCAATAAGTATGACGCGAATTGATGACGAGAACAGCTTAACAGATGAGGAATTTGAATGTTTCTGTCCTATAACAAAAAATCAATTCAGAGAACTATTTACTTACTGCGACCAAGTTCCTCGTGAAGGTGGTTATAAGTATGTTGGTAAAAAAGGACTATTAATGTTTTTGTGTAAAATGCGGCAAGGGCTTTCAGATGAATTTCTTTGCGCCATGTTTCAATATCCAAGCAGACAAGCAACAAGTTTAACTATTGCTACTGTAAGACAATCCCTGATGCAGCGTTTTGTACCTGCCAATATTGGATTTGACGCAATAACGCGGGAAAATTATATTGCCAGACATGTAACTGAATTCGCCAATGAATTGTACAACCCAGATCCCCGTACTCCTAGAGTCATTGCTATTATAGATGCCACATACACGTACATGCCGAAAAGTACCAACTTCAGAGCACTTCGACAGTCTTATTCTGTTCACAAAGGACGTCACTTGGTCAAACCGGTATTGATAGTTGCACCCAATGGCTGGATTCTTAACATTCAAGGTCCATACTTTTCCGATCATCCGAACAATGATGGTGCTATTTTGCAAAATAAATTTCAGCGCGATGCGGATAGAATGAGAAGATGGTTTCAGGATGATGATATTATTATTGTTGACAGAGGGTACCGAGATGCCATTCCACTGTTTGAACAATTGGGCATTACTTGGAAAATGCCAGCGCTTCTGAATCACAACGAACATCAGCTCAGCACTGAAAATGCAAACGATTCGCGGCTTGTTACAAAATCAAGGTGGGTAGTAGAAGCCAGAAATTGACACCTTAGATCAATATTTAAAATCTTCCAGCAGACTGTACAAATTCAGCAGATTCCGTATATTGGAGACTTGTATCGGATAGCTGGTGCAATTATAAACAGATATCGCCCTCTTATTTTGATGGAAGGAGCCAATGCTGAATTGGCTCAACAACTACTTGAACGAGCCAGGGAACCGAATGTTGTTCAGGCACTTGTAGAAGCTTAGAATCTCCACACAAGAAACGCGCAAAGATGGGTACGTTTAAATGCTGGACAAATACAGGACTTCCCAATTTTAACAATTCAACATTTGAAAGACCTCACATTTGGTATATATCAAGTAAAGCTGGCCCCTTCATATGTGCAAGATAAATTTTACAGCGAGAAGGTAAAGAAGAACTCCAGCTGGAAATGTTACGAGATCAAAACAGACTGTCTTAGCCAGGATTCATGAGAGTTCGAGTATTTTCTCGATTTCGTAATGCTACTAAACATCAGCTTTGGATAGCATATATACCAACTGATGAGGAAAATGAACAAGTGGAGGACGAAGAAGATGAGAATGATAATCATGTACAAGGTTATTATTGTTCCTGCAAGTCTGGTGCTCGGACTGTTGGACCATGTGCACACATTGCGAGCGTTATATGGTTCTTGGGATATGCACAATATCAAGAAAACGTCCATTATCCATCCAGGAGACTAATCAAGTCCGTACAAGATGCAGCAAATAGACCACGCTACTAAAAAGTAAACAATAAACCGTGATACTCCATTGTGAGTTAGAATGCCTATGAAAATGTTACAAAAATCAGCCCGTTTAAGGGCTACGTGATGTATAAAATCCGATCGCGCAACCTCTACGTGGTATACATCGGGTAATGCTTATGCCGACGGTTCTTGGGTTATATTTAAAAATACATATCCAAACTCCCTTTTACACACTGAATGCAAAGAAGAGTTGCGGTGGTTCAGTCTTCATTGGTTTCATAACTAAATAATGAAACGGTGTTAAGACATCCTGCCTAGTTAAACAGGAATAGCCGTATACCGCAACTTTGACGCTCTGTATCTCGGAAACTAGCAATTTTTGGACTTCGTGCCCATTGGAGCTTTTGATCAGAACATTACAAAGAACAACATAGTGAAGCGCACACACACACACACACACACACACACACACGCACACGCACACGCACACGCACACGCACACGCACACGCACACGCACACGCACACGCACACGCACACGCACACGCACACGCACACGCACACGCACACGCACACGCACACGCACACGCACACGCACACGCACACGCACACGCACACGCACACGCACACGCACACGCACACGCACACGCACACGCACACACACACACACACACACACACACAGGCACAAACCAGTACGACCGTACACAGGACTACAATGAGCCGATGAACCCATTTTCCTGATGTTTGACGCTCTGTAACTCGAAAACTCCATACTTTTGGACTTTGTGCCCATGGTCACTTTTCACCAAGACGTCATGAACTACGTCATACTAAATTTTTAGCCAATTTGACCGGGAACCAATTTCCCGTGGTTTGGTGCGGGGTCCTTTCCATTTATTTATAATCTAAGACTTTACCCACCTATATTCCACCTCTCGAAATTGCACGAGGTCTGATCCTGAGTTAAAAGGATTAAATTCTCTGACTCGAAAAAGGACCGACGATCGCACCGCTCACGAAAGGCGTCCTAACGTCTTCACGGACGTTGACCCTTTCCGAGTCATAAAAGTGCGTTCAGCTCGCGCCACGCGTCCCAGAGCGCGTACCTGCGAGCGACATTTGTAAGTATCTAGCTGCGTCCTCCCTTCCCCTGACCCTTAATCCCGGAGTTGGACGTAACAAAATTTAAAAATTGGGGCTCGTCTGGGATAAACGTGCGGTTTTTCGAGAGTGGTAATGAGTACGAGGTCTAAATCTGATAAAACCGAAGTTGATGAACTGTATAAACAAGCCATAGAGAATCAACGCAAAATTGCACCCGGTAGTTCTACATCATACACATCCATTCCTTTTCCTAACCTTAAATCGGCACCTAGACAACTTTTCACCCCAAACGTTGGCAAAATTGCGGAGGACAAACAAAATATATCTAATACGTCCGATTTCACTCTTCACGTTTCCGACGATTCCGTGGATAAAACAATATTACCTGAACGGCCAGTCGAATATAATTCTTTCATAAGCATCGCAGAAACAATGGCGCACGCTAACCCTTTTGCTAGTCTAAAATACGCGGTAGAGGCCGTTCCTTTCTTTGACGGAAAAAATATTCCGTTAACATACTTTATCGAAGGATGCGAAGAAGCAAAAGCCATGCTGCCCTATGAGGCAGAATCCCAAATCACTAAAATAATCAGAACCCGAATCATAGGCGAAGCTTGCCGTACAATACAGGACCAAGATTTCGACACAGTAGCTTTTTTTAACAAAGTACTTAGAACAAGTTTACGGCGCGGCTAAAAATATTTATCAGTTGCAAAGAGAACTAGGCCACATATATCAAAAAAATGAAGAAGTCGTTACATATGCAAATCGAGTAAAGCTATTAGGCAAACAAATATTAGAAGCCCATAAAATTTCGGGAAATGCCCTTCCTGGTCAAAATATTAAAGCATCTTTAGAAAGAATTATGTGCAAATGTTTTATTAGAGGATTAAACCAGGAGATCGACCAAAAAGTAACGAGAAATTTAGACGTCCAGGGAACCGTGGCCGACGCGTTACGGATAGAGAGAGAGCTACACGAGATGACAGATTTACGACAGAGACCGAGTAGCATATCGAATAAACCAGCAATTGCTACCCGATCTCTCGGAGCCTGTCAGATCTGTTCTAAAGAGGGACACACAGCACCTAATTGTAGAAAACTAACTCATTCTCCCCAACAATTACATAATAAAACTGCTTTGGGAACAGAGATTTTGAAACGTGGACATAGCGTCGACAAATGTCGGCTCCGCGACCCTCAAGTCCAACGCCCTGTTAACATAGTCCAAGAAAGTCATCTTATATGTCAATTATGCTCTAAATCCGGTCACGACGCTAAAACATGCAGAGCAAACAATAATCAGAATATTAACAATCAGAATAAGGTTTTGATAATTTGTCAGTGGTGCGATAAACCGGGTCATTCAGCTAACAATTTTGGAAGAAACAGAATGAACAACGTAATACAGAAAACAAATCAAAAATCGTTTGCCAAATTTGCAATAATTTCGGACACATTGCTAGAAATTGCCAAGCTAAGATGGAGTCAAATGTAACAGCCAAAAATTCATTATTTTGTCGCTATTGTAAGGGAGAAGGGCATCTCCTTGAAAACTGCGAATTGAGAATCGCGAGCAATAATCGCAGGCAAGCAATTATTAATCAGAAAAACTCCAATGGCCCCTCGAAGTCGGGTGTGCAGCAGGGGTCCGAACGGATCTCACACCCATCGACATCTCAGAAGACCCAATAGACAAAGAAACAACAGAGATACGACCCGTAACCGTAAACCTCGATAAACACCGACGCGTGCCGACCATTCAGGTAGATTTCGGTGAATCAATTTTGCACGTCACCCTTATGCTGGATACCAGTTCTGGCCCGAATTTAATTAAAGAAAAATTTTTATCAAATAGCAATATCGTCAATCACAATAAACATTTGCAGTTAAGCGGTATAAACGAATACCCAGTTTATTCGCTCGGAGAGGTTATTATACCACTCTTCGAAAAACCAGTAATTTTTAACGTAGTATCAAATGATCTGCCAATTCCACAAGCTGGGATATTAGGTAACGAATTCTTTGAACAGACTTCCTCAATGATAGATTACGCTAAGGGATGTCTAAATGTATCAGGATTTAATATACCTTTCTTTTCATCGGAAACCATTACGGCATTTCCGCAGTCAGAGTCTTTATTTTATGTAAGGATAAAAAACCCAGAAATGAAAATAGGATATCTGCCGAAATTAAAAATAACCCACGGGATTTATCTGAGAGATTCCATAGTAAAAAACAATTCCGGAAAGGCGTATGTAAAAGTCATAAGTACTTTAGACGAAGAAGTGGAAGTTCAGGTACCAACCCTGCGCCTTAAACCACTAAATGCATTATTCGACGAACACGAATCGGGTATAGAAGAGCAAAACAACCAAGAGGAAATTACGCAAATTTGCAAAACGTCCCATAGAACGAGTGAAAAAAAGAATAAAAAATAACGATCATGCAAGGTTAAATAAAAACGAGGTTATAAATAAAAACCAAAATAAAGTAAGAGAAAAAGAATTTAAGGAGAAGATTGAGAATAAAACTATAAGAAAAAATAAAAAATTAAATGAAAATCTCGATCTAGATACTCGAGAGGAAGGTTTCCAGACCTCCCCTGAAATGCTAGACTCCCAAATCTTTGGAGGAGGAAGTTACCAAACCCCTCCTGATATAAATGATTCTGAAATTCGTGGAGGGGGAAGTAACCAAACCCCCCCCCCCGAATTATTAAATGATAAAAATCCTGGAAAGGGAAGTTACCAGACCCCTCCTGAAATATTAAATAATTCCCAAATCTCTGGAGGGGGAAGTTACCAAACCTCTCCAAAAGATCTAAATAATCCTAGAATTGCAGAGGCAAGTTTCCAGACTCCTCTGGTATATTCTACTCCCGTCGATTACAAGGAGGGAAGTAACCAAACCTCACTACGTAATACGACATAACTTTGTTTAGGAGAGCCAAAAAGTGAGAGCTCCTTAAATCAAGTGAAAAAAATAATATTTCCAAGAGTTGGAATACCCATAAAAAGTGATAATAATAAAAATAATACCTTTCAGGTTACTATTGCAGAACTTATGAGAAGAGTAAAATCATATAATCCTAATATGGAAAGAATTTATGAATTTAACAGAAAAAGTAAACCGTCTTCAAAAACCTTGGCATGCGCACAAGCTCGATTCCAGGAAATAATGAAAAATTTCCGGAATCAACGTAAATCAAAGCAACATCAGCTAATATTAGAAGCACCAACTAATGACGTTATTTCACGCGAATGTTTCGTATCACCCGGAGAACCTAAGGAAGATAGGCTTACGGAAATTACAAAATTGCTACGATTAGAGCATTTAAGTAATAAAGAAAAAAAAGCGTTATGAAACTCATAAGAAATAGTCAAGATCGATTTCATATTCCCGGAGAAAAATTAACAGCAACTCATGTACTGCGACATCAAATCCAGACAACAAATGATCGAACTATAAATACTCGACAATATAGATTTCCGCAAATCCACAAAGAGGAAATAAATAAGCAGGTAAAGGAACTGCTCGAGGCAGGGATCATAAAACCTTCTCAGTCACCTTACAATACACCCATTTGGATAGTGCCAAAAAAAGAAGATTCAAAGGGAAACAAACGTTGGAGAGTGGTACTAGATTTCCGGGGCGTAAATGAAAAAACCACGGGCGATGCCTACCCATTACCGAACATTGTCGAAATTATCGACCAATTAAGCAATGCAAAGTATTTCACAGTATGTGATCTTGCCTCTGGGTTTCACCAAATAGAAATGGACCCCGCAGATAGCCATAAAACCGCATTTACGACTCCTAATGGTCACTATGAATTCGAAAGAATGCCTTTCGGATTAAAGAATGCCCCCGCTACCTTTCAACGACTAATGGATCTAATATTAACAGGAATAGAAGGTGTATTCATTTATATGGATGATATTATTATTTCCGCTCCTACATTAAAAGAACACAAAAGAAGGTATAATTTAGTAATGGAACGACTCCGCCAAGCTAATTTAAAACTACAGCCCGATAAATGCGAATTTTTAAAAACCGAGGTACAAACTCGAAGCCAGACAGCAAAAAATATACATGACCAGCAAGAAAGAACACAAGATCAAGGAGATGAAATAAAAAAAATAGTGACATTGAAGATAACGAAATAGTTGATAAAGAAGACGAATCTAGCAAATTTAACGTCCCCGCTAATGAAAATAAAAATCCACGGATAAAACCTACCGTTATTGATGATCAAACACTCAAAGGTAATATAGTAGAAACTCGCAATTTGCTATTTTTACGTAAAGACAATTTGGCATACTTTGTCGACACTAGTGGAAAACCGTTAGATTCCGGATCACAAAAGTTATTCGAACGAAACGAAATCCCACGATTAAGCCCGCTTACTTTAGGTAAAGCAAAGGCCGTAAAGTATAAAAAATATTACCGTATAGCACTACCCATCAGTGAAGGACAACGAGAAGGCCGAACAATGACTTTAACGCAGATTACTGCAGTCATAAAAAACTTACAAGAAGTCGCCGACACTCAGCATTGCAAAGACAGATATTGTCAATAACGTACCATGGAATAACATAAAATCCGTTTTACAATTAACTTTTGCTAATTCGACAACCAAACTAATTATATGTAACGGATTATTTATAAATATCCTCCTAGGGATCTCCGTTCTATTATAATCGGTGAAATCCACTGTTCGCCTACCGGAAGACATCGAGGCGTTACAAAAACCTATCATAGAATTAAGCATAAATATTACTAGGAAAATTTAAAAGCCGACGTTCAACAATACACACAACAATGTTTACAATGTCAATTGAAAACATTGGTGCGAGTAAAGACTAAACAGCCTATGATAATTACTGACACTCCAGGATCTTCTTTCGATAAAGTATAGCAATGGACATCGTAGGACCTCTGCCTAAAACCAAAAGAGGCAATGAATATATTTTAACTTTGCAAGATCAATTAACTAAATTTTGCATGAGAGTACCCCTACCAGATCAAACCTCTGAAACAATAGCGGAAGCCTTCGTGGACAGATTTATTTGTGTATTAGGGGCACCTAAAGCCATATTAACCGACCAAGGAAAAAATTTTATAAGCGATTTGATGAAAAAAATTGCTAAAATATTCAGAATTTGCAAATTTCGCACGACGGCCTTTCACCCTCAATCAAATGGATCGTTAGAAAGATCACATCATGCATTAGGAGAATACCTTAAACAATACGCAAACGAACAAAAACAGTGGGATAGATGGACTAACCTAGCAATGTTTAATTATAATACTAGTATACACGAAGCAACAAAACATACTCCGTACAAATTAGTTTTTGGTAAAATAGTGAGAATTTCATCAAACGAACCTCTGGCTCTAGAAGATAAATTAGCTAATTACAGCGAGTACTTAATAAATTTCGTCACACAACTACACACTATACAGACGAACGCTCGTGAAAACGTCGTCGAAGCAAAGTTCAAATCCAAGAGACACTACGACAAAAAAATTAACCCTCGAACCTTTAAACCCGGAGACCACGTATTTTTGCTAAAAGGACCTAAGCCAGGTAAATTTGGAGATCAATATACTGGACCTCACGAAGTCCTAGAAATACTAAATAAAAACAACATGGAAATCAGAATCAAGAAAAATAGTCGAGTTGTACACCCTAACCGATTGCAAATTTCTCATATCAAACCAGTTAACGAATAAATAAATAAATAAATAAATAAACAAATAAAAAAAGAGAAAATATTCCAAACTACAAAAACAACTCAATAAGGTCATATAAATTTCAGATGGATACCCGGATTAAAGAAATAACCGCAATATTAATAATAACCATATGGATACGCCACACTTACGGAATAATAGGATATGATTGTGGGTCTGCTTTGGCAAATCTTACTACTCTATCACTAGTAAACGTTAAAGAATGCGATATTCCGCTACCGAAGGTCACATCCAGCCAAGTCTTCATACACCTAATGCAGCTCAATAAATTCGAATCTGTAAAGGTGATTGGTAAGGTCGAAATCGATCGCTCAATTCAAAAATGTGGAATGTTTTCTCACAATTCAGAGGTTCTCAATGGGAAATATGCGTATGTACACGAGGTATCTAAGGAAGCGTGTATACGAATGCATACCTATGGAACACTCGAATTTAAGGGAACTTATATAATGGCATTAAAACCTAATGAAACCACCAGTCGTCCCGCGACCTTAACTGGCATTGTGAACGCTGACGGAAAATGTTCCGGAGGATCCTACACAGATCTTTACAGAGCATAGACGAATGTTCTCGTACAAGCGACTGTCAAGATCACCCTGCAAGATTACATCGCCAACGTTAAGTTGAGCACTAACCGTATACATCTCAGATCAGGTGTGGTCTGTGATTTTAGTACCACCAAATGCACCGACATAGAAGGAGGAAACACCTTTTGGGATCCTATACCTGACAACTCCTGTAAATTCACCTCATATAGCACCTTGTACAGAGGGTATGCAGAAAAAGTGATCGACCACGCAAATGAACACTCTCAAAATGCTTATACTGTAAAAGCCGAAAACACAGTCTTTGCATTAACCAGCACTGGTAGATACTCAGCATGTGGATACACGCTCGAACCGAACATTCGAAATTAATTTGGGAGACCTTACTCGAAATGGACATCCTTAAACGTACCGGCCGTGTAGCCAATCTCGATCTTTTTACTTATATGAATTCAAAATTTGTCTACGTAGAAAAACACATCCGTGGTCAGATTAATCAATTATACAGAAACATCTTATTACAACAATGCGATCTCGAGTCAAAAATGATCCATAACGCTTTAGCTATAGCTACACGATCCCCCGATATCTTCGCCTACCACTTTATGAAGGGACCCGGATATATGGCTCTTTTAGCAGGCAAAGTAATTCACATAATAAAATGTGTTCCAGTAGAAGTAAAAATAATTCACGCTGCGACGCTTTTCCCCCCGGTCTCGCAATCCGGTGGAGGGCTATCGTGGATTGGCAGCACGCGCAACTAATTCCGACACCAAAGATTGGGCGCCAGGTGCGACGGATCGCACCACACCGTACACTATTATATCTAACGCGATATTCCCGGCAATACCTCAGGGCGTAGTTCTCTTTCAGGGAATTTGGAGAGAGGCGTCACGCAATCAATCACACACAAAATAATAGTAATAAAATAACATATGATATATTTCGTCAGATATAAGGCACTTGCAACAGAATATCAATCAAAGTAGGTGTTGGTATAATTGGTCTGGGCATCTCGCACTCGGAATCAGACCACGCGGTAACGAGACCTTATCGGCGGCGGATAGACGCCGCGGCAACGAAAAAATTAACGCGAAGATGTTATATAAATTACTGCACAAAAGTCTGAGAGGCTGACGCACGAATGCCGCATAAACGACGCAATAAGGGCACGCGAGAATGTCGAATTTTAAACACTGCAGATTAACGCACGCGAGATCCGGTCAACGCAACAGATAAACGCAGATGAGCACACAAAAGCTTAACATGAATAATTAGTTGAGTCAAGGTAACGCGGTACCTTACTTCGAACTCGCCACGACTTCGAACTCACACCGAACTTACGCCACGAGGCCGACGGGCCGACTCGCCGCGCCTTCGGTTACGCCTTCAACGCGCACCCGGGCCACCTCGATTCCGCACGACGCAAAAATTATGGGCGATCTCGCCGTGTCGACCACGCTGGCCGGCGATTGCCCCCAAACACGAAATAAGGACTCGTATCGCGGACGATCCCGCGATTTGCCATGCAAATCCCGAATTCTTTTGCAGGCACGGAGATTCCGCGGCCCCGCGCCGATCCCGTCAATCTTTTTGTCCCGCCAAGCACAATATTCGCCGTCCTCGAGGGCCCGGGTACGTTCCTCAATTGCGAGGGCGAGTGCCCTTCAAATTATATGGCTACTCGCGGCTCGCCGTTTTCCTCACAACTCGCTCCCGTTATCGCCACGCTTATCCCAATTCACGCGAGGAAACGCGGCACAATTACTCTCGCCAACATGATCAGAACGTAACACAATTACGGACTCTAACACAACGAAACGCGACACGATTACGAATATTAACACAACGAAACGCGACACTATTCAACACGATTAATCCGACTCACATATTCCAACGCCACGCGACTGTCGGCCGTGACGGTGCTCCCGGGGAGGGCACGATTGGTCTCTATGCACAGGAGAGCTCACTCTCGGCCAGACCCTGGCACGATTTCTACACGATTCTACCTTAAATGCGAGCGCAGGTAACGCACATGCTCATACCGTTGTCCACAGGTAGATCCTGCGGCGCTAAGGTAACCGATACGTGCCTGGGGCCAGTGCCTCGAGCGAACTCTCTTTTCTTTAACGCGGGGACGCCAGAGTGGTGACCTTACAATGTGTCGTCGTATCTCCTTCGGTCCGGGCAGCTCGGAGTTCGGGCGATGCTCCCACGTCTCTCTCCGGCACGACAGTCACGGAAACGATAGCCTGCCGGGATCGCGCCGGTTCCCCGCGTTTGCGCTGTAGTGTGTCGCTCGACCGGATGGCCGATCCTAGCGCTCCCGGCGCCTAGGCCGCACGTGCGCCGCTTCTTCCGGGGGCGCCACTCCAATTCTGGGCGCTCTCATCGGCGCCTCAGCTTCTCGCGCGCCTCCTTTTCCGGCGGCGCCGCTCCAACTACCTCCGATTCGGCGCGGGTTTTTTGAATCACCCGGCTGTCCGGGCCGCGATGATCGAGTCGGCGTTCGGGGTCAGGCTGGCCGGGCCTCGGCCCCGTCTGCCGGCATCCCCTCGGGGTGACGGCCCCAGGGCTGTACCTTTCCCTGGGCCGCTCCTCGGCACCCTGGTCTGACTGGCGTTTCGTTCGGGTGTGTCCCGGGGTTTCCTAGATTGTTATCCTGCCGCTGTTACGACCGCGTACGGAGTGAATTCCGGCCGGCGACACTCATGCACTTGCGGGGAGGTCCAAGCGATCCGACTTCTGGCCATGTCCCCTGGCCGTTTCCTTAATCCTTTGCCCTTTCTCGTTGCGGCTCCCGGTCGTTACAGGTTGACTCCAGCCACCACTGGCGATCCCTTAAAAACTTAACAGCTAATTAGACCAATTAAGAATACGCAACCGCCCCTCCATCGCTCCAACGAGGAAACATCCCCGAATTCCCTTCGGCCGAGCCCGTCCGGGAAGTAGACGCGACTTGTCACGTCACAACGCTCAAGAATGTTATGAACAACTACTAGTAATGTTTAACAATGAGACATACTTTTTAACACCCAAAACACATATACTATTACGGCAGGGAACACAGATCAATTGCAATTCACTTGCACCTCCCATGTATCTCCTTGGAGACTCGTGGTATAAAATTATGCCAAGACCTGTGGAAACACTGACCCCCACCGTCATAAAACTCACGACTAAACCTACCTGGAAATACGTTAACGCCGGAGCCTTTGCTACTAACGGCATATATACACAAAAGGATTTAGAAGATCTAAAGGACCACATAATGTTTCCCGCTGAGAGACCCGCCGTCCTCAACACCATAGCAAGAGGACTAATGAGACAATCAACCGTGTTGCGTGGAGGATCAATTTCCAATCTATTCTGTTGTGCCCCTTTTGGGACACTGGGATTCGATCTTTCCAAGGAGGAGGCGGGAGACAATGTATTAACGCTCTTGGGTGCAATAAACTCAACTTTACTGATTACTTTGTCTTTACAACTTATTTCGTACAAGATCCGTTCGTCGCTGCCCGACTCCAATTGCCCTGGCGTCTCCTCTGGTTGCTTCCTTTTGAGTCTTCGTCCTGTCCTTCGATATCGCTGAGTTGCTCGATCGTATGTAGGCCGATCGTTCAACTTATCTCTTGCTGATTCGGCTTTGCGTAATTCTTTCGGGCTTTCGCGGTCGCGTTCCCTATTGTTATTCTCGGTCTTTCTTAATACTATTCTTATTTTATTATTACATTAATTGGGTCCGCAACATCCCTCCCCCTTTGAGAAAAGGAAACTAAGGTCTGTAGTTTTCGCTACAATTTTTCGCTGCTTATCCTATTTCTATTTTTATTAAGGTGGTTTATTTTTTTTTGTTTCGGAGGTTACATTCTTCTTATGTTCTAGCATAGTATCGCTGAGTCGCTTTGTACGTGCGGTCGGGCGCTTGCTCGTTTCTTATGTCTTTTTATTACATAGATGATTATTCCTACTATGCTTAATATAATTATTAACGTAAGTGTCGATTTTACGGGATATATGACATAGGGATTTTTTATTAGGGTGTCTTGGGGTTTTTCCAATTCTTTATTTAAGTCGCTTATTTCTAGACTTAATTCCATTAATTCGTTCGGATTCCTAATTACAGGTTCTAATCTAATTTCTTTTTTCGCTTGTTTGTTAATATTTTTATTTTTGTTTGTTAGCGTTAAGTTGAAATCGGCTAAATGCATTTCTATTTGTCTCATAGTCGTTTGTTTTTTTGTTTTTATAATAATGTCGGATGTGGTTAGTTTACAATTTTCGATTATACTTAGTTTCCCTGTTCTTTCTATTTCTATTTTTTGTTCTGCCTGTTCATTACATTGAATCGTCAGCTGTTGTTTTCTCGGCGTTGAGAATAGCCACGTTTGTGGTTCGCTTAATGTTATCCATAAGGTTACGTTTGACATTATTTGACGTTTCTCGCAGGTGTTTACATATCCTGGCGTTTTTACGTAAACTTGTACTTCGCATGGTGCGTCGGCTTTTATAAAATATACCGGGTAGTTTCGGTTACATACATATTTTACTCCGTTTCGTTTACAGTCGTTTAAATCGCGTTCTTCTAGCGTTATGTAATTATGATTCTCTTTATCTATTGCTAATATGTTGTGAGTAATTCTTAGGAATGTGAAAATATTCGCGTGGTTGTGGACAGGTAATGGTGTCGCTCTTATTATTTCATACACGGGGTATGCTACCACGGGAAATTTGATTATCGTATAAATGTTCGGTTTATCATAATACGCGTTAATTTCTACGTAACTTTGTATCTCGTTCCAATTTTCTAATCTAGTTTTAAATGGAAAGTGGGATCCATGCGTCAATTGTGACGTTGCCTCTTTTAGTTCGGTTATTATTTTTTCTATTGGTAATAGGCGGGTTAGTATAACTCCTTCTCGCGAATATGTGAGGTAGTCTATCGTGTCTTTCACGTCTTCTATTAGATCCTCTGTAATTGTGGTTAGTATTAATAACTGTTCATCTATTTCTTCTCTTCTAGCGTACAGTGCTGTCTCCAGCTGTATCCGTCTCGTGACGTTCGTCATCAGTTGCTCGTTCTGGTATAACGATTTTTCTAAGGCTTCCATGTGGCCTATTGTGGCATTTATCACCTTTAATTGACTTTTTGCGGTGTGCCGTAGAGTCTGTTGCTGATTTTGTATCAGTTCAAGCTGCTCTTGTATGTGTTTTGCGTCGTCGGCATCCATAGTGCCGAACAGCGTTTTGCTGATCGTGCCGATCGCGTCTATTAACCCTCGTTTATTATTATTTGTTTTATATATAGTCTGTAATCGCATTAATAGTTGCGTTAATTTTTTGTTATTTTTCTCTATCGTATGGAGAATGTTTTTGCACGTCTGCTGCGTGTCCTTCGCGATTATCGTTTCGCATACTTCTTCGGCTTGCTGTAGAAATTCCTGAAGTTGGTGATATCGGTTTCCTAGGGCTGCTACGTCGATTTTAATCGCTAGTTTCCATGTAGCTTCTACCTGTTGCAATTGTCCGGTTCTTTCAAAGCATATTCCCGGCTCGCTGCTGAATTGTCGTATTTCGTACGATGGTGCTGTCTCAGGTTTCGCTTTTTTCGCGAAGTGCTGGACGACGATCAGCGTCCTGTAAGATAAGGACTCATGTTACCTTTCTTCGAATTTTTACCTTGGCTTGATAATGCATTCTCCTCGCGTTTTTTTTTCTCTCCTCGCGCGTTTAGTTGCTCTTGAGGCTTAGGTCTGAGCACATATTGTACTTGTACGCTAATTGTAAAATGAGGTGCAGGCTGTGCAACCGCTTTTTTGTTCCGTCGACGTGCGACGCATGTTGGCGCACGTACTGGTTACGCGCTGCTCGTGCGGGTGCCGTGAGTGGGGGTGCCGCGCTTAGTGCGCGAGTGGCGGCGAATTTGGGTTCGGGGTCGACGTCGCCCCCTCCCTCCTACGCGGAAGTGTTGCTAACACCCCCGGACGTATGGATGCATCTCTTCTACCCCCTGGATGTCACGTTGGATGTGGCCACCGGACGCCGTGTGGTGCGACGTGTTTGATGTTTGGTAAGTACTTATTATCTTATTTTCCTTAGTTTTTACTATCGCCTACTTTTTATCTCCTACTTTCTATTGCTTGTTTTTGTTCTTTTGCGCTGTTTTTACTGTTCTATAAAGGGCTTTAATCGGTTTACGTGTACTCGCGTGGTTTTCCGTCCCTTTTTGATTGTGTAATTGACGTCTGAATGTTTTTCAATTACTTTATATGGTCCTATCCACGGGGATTCTAATTTTTTTTATCTCCCTCTACGCACCGTTTCGTCGTGCAAGAGAACTTTGTCTCCCACTCGGAAATTAATTTCTTTTGTCTTCTTATCATACGTCTCCTTGGCTTTAGATTTTTCGTTTTGCAAATGTTCCTTTGCAACCCGTTGTGTCGCTCTTAATTTTTCTTTTAGCTCTTGCGCGTAATCGTCATACGTATACGTTGGTTTCGGTGGTTGCGACAGTGCCGTCGGTAGTGTCGCTCGGTGCCCGTATACTAATTCAAAGGGTGTAAACCCGGTCGCTGTGTGTGGCGTCGTGTTATACGCGAACATTGCGTATGGCGTCCATTCATCCCAGTCTGTCTGGTCCGCGTTAATATAATGTCGCAAGTATTCGGCTAATGTTCTATGAGAGCGTTCCAATGCTCCATTACTCTCGGGATGGTAGGCCGTTGTTTGAATTTTTTCTATCTTTAGTAATTTACACGTGCTTTTAAATATCTCGCTAAGGAAATTCGTTCCTTTATCCGTCAGTATTTTGTCGGGAATACCGTATTCAAAGATAATCTTTGTGACAAATTCTTTCGCGATTGTCTTCGCTTCTTGATTAGGTACAGGTATCGCCTTACTGAATTTTGATAAATTATCCTGAAACGTGAGGATATATTTATTTCCGTTTTCGGTCACCGTCAGTGGTCCTACTATATCTAGAGCACATTTTTCGAACGGTTTGTCCGCGGTGTCTGTTATTACTAAGGGTGCTTTATTTTTTCGCGATAACTTGTTCTTCTGACATAGTTCGCATCTATTAATGTAATCTTCGACGTCTCGAGTTAATCCTCTCCAGTTATGCGTCAACCTTATTCGGTTTATGGTGCGTTCCACACCCTGATGTCCTCCTACAGGTGCATCATGGTATTCGTATAATATACGTTGCTTCTCTTCTTCTGTATATTTTCTTTCGCTCTCTTCTTCGTTATTCTCTTCCTTCTCTATCTTGTTGATGTCTGTCGGCACATGTCGACTCAGCGCATCCGCGTTTCTATTCTCTTGACCGGCCTTGTGTACGATAGTGTAGTCGTATTCTTCTAATTTCAATCTCCATCGGATTAATCGTGATCCGGGGTCCTTTACGTTAAATAGCCAAACCAATGATTTATGGTCTGTCACTATGGTAAATTTTGTTCCATAAACGTATGGTCGGAAGTGTTTCACCGCCCATACTATCGCTAGTAATTCTTTCTCGGTAGTATTATAATTTTGCTCGGCTTTAGATAGTACTCTGCTCGCATACGCCACGGGTTGGTCTTGACCTATCTTTCCCTGTGACAGTATGGCTCCTATTGCGTAATCTGACGCGTCGGTCGTTACTACAAATTCTTGGGAGAAATCCGGGTATTTCAATACCGGTGCTGTGGTTAGTTTTTCTTTAAGTATTGCAAATGCGTTTTGTTGTTCTGCGTTCCACTCGAATTTGATATCTTTTCTGGTCATTTTTGTGAGTGGCTTGGCGATTGCTGAAAAATCTTTAATAAATCTTCGATAATATCCGGCTAATCCTACGAAAGCCTGGATGTCCTTTACTTTTGTTGGTCTCGGGAAACTTTTTACTGCTTCTAATTTTGAAGGGTCTGGCGAGATTCCGTTTTCTGTTATTACATGTCCGAGATACGTCACTTCTTTCCGAAGGAATTCGCACTTATCGGGCTGTAATTTCAAATTATAGTTTCTCAGTCTTTTTAGCACTTCAATTAATCTCTTATTGTGCTCTTGTAAACTTGCTCCGTATACTATTATATCGTCTAGATAGACTAAGCATTGTAATCCTACTAGTCCTGCTAAAACGGCTATTATTGCTCGTTGAAATGTCGCTGGGGCATTTTTCAGTCCAAAAGGCATTCGATTATACTCGTAATGTCCGTATTGTGTCGAGAACGCTGTTTTTTCTTTATCTTCTTCTTCCATCGGGATTTGATGATATCCCGAGGCGAGGTCTAGCGTGGTAAAGTATTTTGCTTTTCCCAGTTGGTCTAGGATATCGGTTATGTTTGGCAATGGGAAGGAATCTCCCTCCGTTAGGTCGTTTACAAACCGAAAATCTATTACCACTCTCAGTTTTAATTTTCCTGATGCGTCTCTTTTCTTCGGTACTACTAGCAACGGCGCATTCCACGGGCTCGTGCTAGGTCTAATAATTCCGTTTTTTAACATCTCTTTCACTTGTCTATTCACTTCTTCCTTGTGCTTTTCTGGCAAACGGTACGGTCGGACGTTGACCGGTACGCTGCCCGCCTTCGTGGTAATCTTATGCGCGACGATATCAGTGCATGTCAGTGGTTCTCCTTCCACGTGCAATACATCGCTGTAATCTCTGCAAATTTCCATAATGGTTTTCTTTTCTTCTTCGTTTAAGTGTTGCGTGCGTATCAATTTTTCGACTTTTTCGCTACGCGTCATTGTTTCTTCTGCTTTGTTTACTTGGTTTATTTCTATCTCTTTTGCTTCTTCTTGCTCTAACTCTTCTAATGTTACTTGCGGCATTAGCATTTCGACTGTCTTCTCCGTCGTATTTAGTATGCTTGCCGGACATAGAAAGTTTTCTGGCATCACTAGGCAATTTCCTATGAACACTCCTGGCATTGTCTCTTCTGCCTGTATTATTCCTAGTGAATTTTTATCGTCGCGATAAAATGTACTATTGTCTCGCTTCGCGGTTTCAAAACCATTTTCTTATACGGGTATAATTTTAATGTGCTATTCCCTATGCGTATTGAGCTCGATTCGTAACTATATGACGCTCGATGTTTCTTTATAAAATCTACGCCTAGTATTCCGTCGTATTCTATCGGAAAATCATCCTTGACGACATATATCGTGTGCTTGATCTTTCTATCTTTCAAGTCAATAGTTGCTGTAAATTTTCCAATCGTATGGGCTTTATGACCTGTTACTCCTGTAAGGGCCATTTTATCCTCTTCTATCATTGTTTTGCCTTTCAAATGTTTTACTTTTATTATTAATACGGCCGCTCCGGTATCAAACAGTAAATTTAGTTTTTCGCGCTTCGTTTCTCGCATGGGCAGAGTGATTAAGTCCAGCCCTGCATGCTTTCGCGGCTTGTTCGTCATGTGTGACACCTGATACTCTAACGCCGGTCGGCGCTGCTTTGTGTCCTCTTTGTCTTCCTCATCGCTATTCGCGGCTGAATTACTGTCCTTTTTTCTTGGGCTATTCGTTTTCGGATAAAAATTTTTATTTTGTCCTCGTGGATTATTAGGTTTGTTGTGATTCGTCCTTTCTTTATTTGGTCGACCATTTAACAGCCAACATTCTTCGCGCATGTGTCCTGCTTTCTTGCAATAATTGCAGACTTTATCTATCGCGTTTACGCGGGGTGTCCTATCGGGTTTCGGTAAGGAGAAACGGTTCGCATATCTATTGGTACGACATTCCCTTCCGAGGTGCCCGTATTTTCCGCATTTTTGGCATTGTAATATTGATCGGTTATCGCGCGGTTGCGGCAAGTACGCATAATTATTTTTGGGACGCGGCGGAAATCCACTCGGCCCGTTTACTTTTTCTTCGGCGCTCGCTCCGGCAATCGCTTCTTGCAATGTTGCGAAATGCTGAGCTCGAACAAGTAACTTGATCTCGTCTCTCAATCCTAATTGGAAATTCTGTAATGCCTGTTGTTGAATCGTTTCTAATATAGTTCGCTTGCTTTCTATGGTGTGATTTCTTCCCTTTATCATGGAGTCGTATAGCTCCATCGCTAGCTTATCAGCTCTTAATCCGAATGCTCTTGCATTTTCTCCGGGTTTTTGCTTGAGTGTATTAAACTCTAGTTGTAAGTGTGTTGTGCTTTTGCGGCTTAAATAGCAAACTTCTAATTCCCTCTTTAGTTGTGCAAAATCTCTTATCTCTCGCGTCTGAAAGTCTATCATCGCTCTTCCTTTTAGCTTTGTGCATAGCATTGCTTCTAATAGCGTTCCTTCTTCCGTAGAATTTATGTTTTTTATTGCATATGACGCGGCGCTTAAGAAATCTTGTAATTTACTCGAGGCTCCGTCGAACTCGGGTATCATGTCTCGTGCCTCTTTTAAACGTAGATATCCGATTGCGCGTTCCGCTTGGTTCCGAATATCGTATGACGTTCTTCCGTACGTTACTTTGAACGGGAGGTTACTTGGCTCGCGTCTCGCGTGAAATTCGCGGCGTTCAGGATTCGCCGTTTCTAGTTGATTTACGCGATCTTGTAAGTTGCGGATTCCGTTTAATATCTCGTCGAGAATGGAATCTCTATTGTCCCGCGGCGGTTCGGCCCGTGCGGGTATCCGGTTACGGTGATTCGCCGGGGTGCCTCTTTGTGATAGCACTCGATTAAGACGGTTTATTTCTTCGTCTATTTCCTCTGGGGGTTATCGGCGCGTTGTCATTTACGTTATTCGCGTCGTGGTTGCTATTTGTTGCTTCCGCCATCTCGATTACGTTCACGTGTCTCGGGGCAGAATAATACTCTTGCGGGTCAAATACGCTGCTGTCATACGAGGTCAATGAGAACTCTCGTCGGTGTGTTCGCCTACTGATCGTACTGTCCGCGTCTTCGGATTGTGCGTGTGCATGTGAGGGGTGGAGTCTATTTTCGTCGGGGCAGTTATTTTGTTCTATTACTCTCGCGTCTAAAATTATAACGGAATCGTCGAATTGGGATTCGCGTTCAATTACGCTGTTCGGGTGTAATTCTGGTTCTGATTCGCTTTCGCTTGAGTAGTACGCATCTAAATTTCTACGCACAGTTTCGCGATTGTCGCTTACGACTTCTTCGGTCATTTGCACGGGGCTTAACGGTCTATTTCTACGCGCTCGTTGTGACGTCTCGCTATGGAGCCACGATTGGTTTAATTCCGCAGGTGGATTTTTGTTTCCCGACATCTACGGTAATTGCGCTTTACATAATTTGCTTAGTCGACTTACATTACGGTCGCTAGTCGCATGTTGCTGGTCGGTGCTTGTGCCGCCTTATCTGTCGGTGAGCCTCCGTTGAGGTAGGTCGGTGCCTTCTCGGGTTACGCTGCTCGCTTGTCCCTCGTCGGCCGCTACCGTGTTGTCCGCTGCTTTTGAATCTGGCTGCCGTGTCTCCGTTGAGGATGTTGCACTGCCTCACTGATTCACTTATTTTTCTGTTTCAACTGCCGTTCCCGTTTTCCTGCTACTGGATCCCTCACGCTGCCACCATTTTGTTGTGCCCCTTTTGGGACACTGGGATTCGATCTTTCCAAGAAGGAGGCGGGAGACAGTGTATTAACGCTCTTGGGTGCAATAAACTCAACTTTACTGATTACTTTGTCTTTACAACTTATTTCGTACAAGATCCGTTCGTCGCTGCCCGACTCCAATTGCCCTGGCGTCTCCTCTGGTCGCTTCCTTTTGAGTCTTCGTCCTGTTCTTCGATATCGCTGAGTTGCTCGATCGTATGTAGGCCGATCGCGCAACTTATCTCTTGCTGATTCGGCTTTGCGTAATTCTTTCGGGCTTTCGCGGTCGCGTTCCCTATTGTTATTCTCGGTCTTTCTTAATACTATTCTTATCAAGAGACACGGTAGTGTCTCGCGCCAAGTACACGCGGAGCGAGACCGACCGTGACTCTTTTACGCGACGCGACGGGTTGCGAGTACCCGAGATGTTGAGATCTCGATAACGAGTGAACGGATCAAGTTCTAAGTAGGCTTGATCGATAGCTTGGGGTCCAATTAGGGGGGGGTTTCTCTCATAATATTCCGCTACGTGCCTTACGAGCGGAGATATTGCGACGCAAAGTCCAAATGTGAAAATTTATTTTTAAGATACTCCTAACGCTCTCATTCAATATTATTATGATTATCAGAGAAATGTCCCTTTCACTTTTTCGACGCTGGCGGCGCAGGTATCGCCAGTTTCGATATCGCGCGCGTATTTCGAAATTAGGTCGATAGACTTATCGGTCAGGAGGAAGATTTCTATTTAGGTAAATTAGATATATATATATAATAAATATTGAGTCAACGGAAAAGAAGGTTCTCTACGCTTGGCAGAAAGTGCCGCTAGGGAATTTTTAAGTCGATTCTTATGAATCAAGCTTGAATTTGATGTCTATGTATCCCAGGTTGCCGATGACGAGGTCCACATAGTGCACTCCGTAGTTTTTGGTGTTTACGTGTATTAATATCTTGAATTCGATGTCCACGTGTCCCAAGTTGCCGATGACGGGATCCAGATAATGCGCTTCATAGTTTTCGGTGTCCAGGTGTAATAATACGTTGAATTCGATGTCTAGGTGTCCAGGTTGCCGATGACAAGGTCCACATAGTGCGCTCCGTAGTTTTCGGTGTCTACGTGTATTAATACCTTGAATTCGATGTTCACGTGTCCCAGGTTGCCGATGACGGGATCCAGATAGTGCGCTTCATAGTTTTCGGTGTCCAGGTGTAATAATACGTTGAATGCGATGTCTAGGTGTCCCAGGTTGCCGATGACGATGTCTAGATAGTGAGCTCCGTAGTTTTCGGTGTTTACGTGTATTAATACCTTGAATTTGATGTCTAGGTGTCCCAGGTTGCCGATGACGAGTCCACATAGTGCGCTCCGTAATTTTCGGTGTTTACGTGTATTAATACCTTGAAATTGATATCTAGGTGTCCCAGGTTCATAAAGACAAGGTCCAGATAGCGCGCTCCGTAGTTTTCGGTGTCTAGGTGTAATAATACCTCGAATTTGATGTCTACGTGTCCCAGGTTGCCGATGACGAGATCCACACAGTGCGCTCCGTAGTTTTCGGTGTCTACGTGTATTAATACCTTGAATTCGATGTTCACGTATCCCAGGTTGCCGAAGACAAGATCCAGATAATGCGCTTCATAGTTTTCAGTGTCCAGGTGTAATCGTACGTTGAATTCGATGTCTAGGTGTCCCAGGTTGCCGATGACAAGGTCCACATAGTGCGCTCCGTAGTTTTCGGTGTCCACGTATCCCAGGTTGCCGATGACGAGGTCCAGATATCGCGCTCCGTAGTTTTCGGTGTCTAGGTGTAATAATACCTCGAATTTGATGTTCACGTGTCCCAGGTTGCCGATGACGAGATCCAGATAGTGCGCTTCATAGTTTTCGGTGTCCAGGTGTAATTGTACGTTGAATTCGATGTCTAGGTGTCCCAGGTTGCCGATGACAAGGTCCACATAGTGCGCTCCGTAGTTTTCGGTGTCTACGTGTATTAATATTTTGAATTCGATGTCCACGTATCCCAGGTTGCCGATGACGGGATCCAGATAGTGCGCTTCATAGTTTCCGGTGTCCAGGTGTAATCGTACGTTGAATGTGATGTCTAAGTGTCCCAGGTTGCCGATGACGAGGTCCACATAGTGCGCTTTGTAGTTTTTGGTGTCTAGGTGTATTAATAACTTTAAATCTGAATGGGTGCGTTCAGCCGATACTCCGCTAGCCTAGCAATCGTGAGCAGTTGCTCGTTTTTGCTCGTTTCTTCTCTTTTTAATCCAGTAAGAAAAAAAGAGGAAACGAGCGAATCGGCTGAACGCACCCAATGTAGGACACGTAGATATCAAATTCGAGGTATTAATACATGTAGACACCGAAAACTACGAAGCGCACTATGTGGACCTCGTCATCGGCAACTTGGAACACGTGGCCATCAAATTCAAGGTATTAATACACCTGGACACCGAAAACTATAGAGCGCGCTATGTGGACCTCGTCATCGGCAACCTGGGACACCTAAACATTGAATTCAAGCTTGATTATAAAAATCGACTTAAAATTTCCCTAGCGGCAGAATTAAAATTATGTCATGACATAATAAAAATCGCTGAATTAAAATTATGTCTAGACATAATAAAAATTGGACAAAAATTATGTTTAGACATAATAAAAATTGGATGAATTAAAATTATGTCTGACGTAAAAATAATTATCAAAAATATCGATACCTGGAAGATATCGGTACATATACAGTTGCAAACAACATTCAGTAAGACACGCAAATAAAAATAAATAAAGAATTTTACAGTTAACGACTTATTAACATTAATCATGCTTTATTGCGATTATGTTTTATGTTGAAATTGAAAAATATATACAAGGTGTACAACTAAAAGGGTTACAGATTATTATTTTTAAAAAACTGAGCAAAATATTAAATTGTTGTTTTCTTTAGAAATAATAGTCCGTAACACTTTTAGCTTCATACCTTGTATTATATACGGTTTATGAGATTATAGAATATATTGTTTATAAGATTAAGATGCGTAACACTACAAAAAGGCGTGATATCCGCACAAAATTACCTTTTTAAAAAAAAGGTAAAAAAAGGCGCCAAGTACACGTATAGTAGTGTATATGTTGTTACCAAACAAAAAAGAAAGTGGTAGTATTATACCTTGAAAAAACCTAAGTAACAAGTGGTAGATCTTTATATCTCGAAAAATCTCGAAAAAATCTAAGCAGTAGTATCTTTATTTCCGAAAAATTATAACCCAAGTGATACACGTCACAAAATTATGTTACTTTATCAAAAAGAAGAGTCGCGCTTCAAGTGATCTATTACAATTACAAAAAAGAAATGATATCTCTTTAAGTTAGAGCGCCAATTACAGAGAGAACATGTATATTGCCTCAAAAAATAATTGTTGCACTACATTGAAAAATCTTTACATTGTGTTAATTAGAAAAGAATGTATAATAACAATTTTATAAGATTAAAAAATTTTATTTAAATTTAACAAAAGGGAATACAAGATATTTAAATACAAAGTTATTTACATGTGTATTTTTTAATGGCCACAAAGAATTACAGAAGTAACAGTACAAAATAAAAATATTTTATTAAAATACATAAATTTTTCTTGTAAAAAAACTTGGCGCTGCGCTAGACCTCAAAATTTTAAATAAATAAATAAACTTATTCTATACTTAATTATAAGCCGCATTATCCGCCGTCCGCGTAGTCACGCACACCCATATCACTCACTCCCACATCCACGCTGATAATCATTTAATATTACTCCCATTGTATTCTTCTCTGAATTATTTTTATTTATTGTTGTCCTTATTTATTTAAAAGGTCTAGCAGCGCCAAGTTTTTTTACAAGAAAAATTTATGTATTTTAATAAAATATTTTTATTTTGTACTGTTACTTCTGTAATTCTTTGTGGCCATTAAAAAATACACATGTAAATAACTTTGTATTTAAATATCTTGTATTCCCTTTTGTTAAATTTAAATAAAATTTTTTAATCTTATAAAATTGTTATTATACATTCTTTTCTAATTAACACAATGTAAAGATTTTTCAATGTAGTGCAACAATTATTTTTTGAGGCAATATACATGTTCTCTCTGTAATTGGCGCTCTAACTTAAAGAGATATCATTTCTTTTTTGTAATTGTAATAGATCACTTGAAGCGCGACTCTTCTTTTTGATAAGGTAACATAATTTTGTGACGTGTATCACTTGGGTTATAATTTTTCGGAAATAAAGATACTACTGCTTAGATTTTTTCGAGATTTTTCGAGATATAAAGATCTACCACTTGTTACTTAGGTTTTTTCAAGGTATAATACTACCACTTTCTTTTTTGTTTGGTAACAATTTTATTATTACATTAATTGGGGCCGCAACAATTCGATGAAGCTTCAATCAAAAAAATTGTGATTTTAGCTTGATAAAATTTCTGGAGCAAATTTTTAATCTTTGGCAATATTAGCGCTAGCCTACTTGGAATATATTTATTTGCAAGAGGCATTAAATTGATATTAGATACACTCGTACATGGATATGCTCTTCATACAGTATATGGGTGGTCGATATATCTAATAGGGGCGATATGGGACTCGTTAACTCAGCTTTTGTTACACTTGGGACAGGGAAGGCCTAAAACCAAAAGTGCCAATACTCCGGCTCCGAAAGACGATCCGGAACAAGGAACGTCAGCTAGCGCACCACTCCATGATCTGGAATGGCAGGCAAATGTCCAGCCTGTCGGGTCAATGAACAAAAAATCTGAACACTCCTATCCCCTTCTCCCTTTGAAAGAAACTTCCACTTACACCTTTAAACTCAAAGGGTAGCATAAAGAAAAAAAATCTATTACTGCTCCTATAATCGCATGCTGCGACATGCAGATATTTTAACAACAAATTCCTTGTAGCCGAAAATATGGAGATCAAATGCACACACATCAACACCAGTCTGTTGAGCCGCGGCCCGCTCGGGGTAAAGGTGATCCGGGTGGACTCCCTTACTTTCCTATGGGTCTACCTCGACGGTGGGCGTGAGGACCTCGACGAGCTCATCGAGGATTTAACGCGAAAAATGAATCGGAGGAGCGAGTTCCTCCACTTCCCACCTGACCAGATCGTGCCCGAAACGGAGGTCGCCGTTCGTGAAGGAAGACTGTGGCAGAGGGGCTTCGTGCTCCAAGTTGAAAGAGGGGACCGAGTGACGGTTGCCATCAGAAACTGGGGCCGCGCCGTCCAGCGGCCTATGTTCGAGATTTACATCCTCGAGGATCGCTTCCGCCAGCTTGAATGGCAGGCCATCCCCTGTGGTCTAGCCCACCTCCGACCACTCGAAGGAAGGATGCGATGGTCCCGTAGGTCCATCGCCCTAACAAAACGCCTAGTTGAGAAAAGAGAGGGATGGATAAAGATCCGGCGGGCGGTCAAGGAAGAGACGCGAGATCTGGCGGAATTGCTCGTGCAAATGGGATGTGCCCAGCACAGCGAATTCGAAGAGGTGGTGGCCATCCCTGGGATTCTCTCTTCCATTCACTTGTAAGAACAGAGAATCCCAGCGAGTAAAATACAGCGAGCCTTTTGTAACCTTTCTTTTGCGTAATCATTTCTTTGTTATTAATTTTGAGGCTCGCTCTAACAAATAACTTTAGACATTTAATTTTGCCGTCTCTTATTGTCATATATTTGCGTAGTATTTAACATATTAGTCCTAATCATGGTTTTAATTTCATAAATCATAACAAATTTTTTCTCCATCACCCTTTTATCACCATATGTTGTACGTACATTTTTATAATTCTTATTTCATAACTCCAACCCTATAACTTGCACTAAAATTCTATTTTTATGTTATTCACTCACAATACTAATCTTTTATTTTTCCTATCTTTATAATCTAGATTAAGTTACACTCTATACCTTTTTTCTTAAGATTTTGAATAAATATAATTGCGTAGGTAGTTTTGAAAAATAGTGTGAGGATGATTTCCTTTCTAAATTATATGTATATACATAATGAGACAATAATAATAATAATAACAAAAAAAGGGCACAGTAATGAAATATAAATACGAGTAGCATGAAAATAATAGCCACTTGACTGTCAAATAAGTACGAGGCTCCGGCACATTCCCTCCTTGAATTATTTAATGCGAAAAAAAGGAAACTTTCGCTTAAAACCAAGCAAAAAATGTGCCGACTACCAACGGCACCCCGATGAGTTATTCTGTTTAAAAATTTTATCTGATATATCGCAAGTTTAATACTTGCCATTTAATTATAGCTGGATTGTTATGTACTCGTCTGGCTGGGCATGGTATCCTAATGGATTAGCTCACCGAGGACGATGAGGGGCTAGCAGTCTTTCGTCTAGCAGTTGCTTTGTATAATCGTAACTTGCCACCATTGTTATACAAACAGAGCCAAAGCCTAGGACGTGATTGTAAATACACGTGGTGGAAGTTCTGTTTGCCTTGTACTTACTATTAAGATTGAGAAACATGCATTGTCTGTCGATATAAAAACAGGGTCGCGAGATAAGTAAGGAACCCCAATAAAAAAGAAATCGGCGATAGTCGAAAAATAAATGCGTCATTAAAAAGAACCGATGGGTTACACCCCCAATAAGACAGTGGGGGCCTTAAAAGAGGGCTCACCAATGGAAAACCGCAAAAATCGATAACCGTCTCTAACTTTCCAGGATAGGCGAAAACTTAAGAATCTTCCTTTTGGGTAAGGAACATCTCAACCAATAAAAAATCTGTTAAACAAAAATTAGAAACATCCCGCCAACCCAAAATCCTTTAAACGAAAACCAGAGACACCCCACATAAAATCTACCTCTTCCATTCCCTACATTTTCCTGTATAAACCCCGAGATTGCAGCACTCGCTCTCAAAACTTCTCAGTCTTTTCAAGCCTCTGAAGATTTAGTCTGCATTTCGGCATTATAATCGTGATCTCTTCCGTTTTTGAGTCACAATTTCGCATTTAAAGTCTGTGCAAGAGTCAGCAGCACATCAGTCACTCCGACTCATCCACCAGCGACACCGAGGAGAAACCCACTGTTTTGAACTCATCAAGTAGTAAGTCCCGTAATTCTTTTAATCCTTTTTTTCCGCGTTATCGCCCCCCTTCTTAAACGGTCTATCGATTGTCGGATCCCCGGAAGCTTATTATTTTGGGGTCGGTCAGTGTAGGCATCAGGTTCCCAGCGGTCGTTGGCGTTGTCGTGGGCCTGACTTGCCTCCCGGCGTCTTCATCGCTGTCGTGAACTCGGCTGGTCCACTGACCCCCCTGAGCTTATGCTCGTGGGTCGGTCGGTGTAGGCATCGAGTTCCCAGCGGTCGTTGGCGATGTGGTAAGCCTGACTTGGCTCCCGGCGTCTCGTCGATGTCGCGGACCCAGCCTGTCCACTGACTTCTTCCACCCTTTTAAGCTCGACGATTTCCTTTTGTTTGCTTCCGACCGGGTTCGAGAAAGATCGACTAAACAAATAAATAATTTTAATGGACCCGAAAGTCCTACCCCCTCGAGGACAGAATCTCCGCACGATCAGGCGACAGAGAAATCGCCTGAACAAGCGGGCGCGACGGAAGGTCGAACTCCCCCAGGAGCAATTCAACGCTGGTCTTCCGCGACTCGCCATCCCACCGCCCCTACCAGCTTTTTCGGAGAAACCCGGTTGTTCGCATCAGAATCGTCCCGCTATCATCTTATCTTATCGTCCAGTTGTCCTACCCTCTCGCCCAATTGCCGAACATCGCCCTATTTGCCGCGTGGCTCCGTTTCGCGTGGTCCCGCCTCGCGTGGTCCTCGTCAACCCCGATCCACCCCGCTTCCTAGAACCTCCCGATTCCCCCTCCTCTTCCCGAAGTCCGTTCCCAACCTCCTCGACCGCCTCGACTCTCGATCTTGAGGAAGTAGCCGATCCTGAGATCGTAACCTTAGATTGATAGCTATAAAATTAAGTTTTACTTATTTCAATTCTCATATGCTGTACTTCATCGATTAACACACACACACCCACGCACACATAGTAAATTCATGTAACTTCAATCCTGAAACTAATTGTAATAATAGCGGGCAAGATGTGCATTTTCATGTAGGTATTCTCTTAGAAATCTTGCCCGATCACACCCGCAATTATGTAACACCCGCGAGAAGTACACACATATACCTTAAACATACACTTCCATTGTAAAATGCTCTCAATCTCCCGTTTAATTTGCCTAGTTTTCACCTATTGTAATATCGATAGATTATAATACTTAACTTAAATTTATAATAAATGTTTTATTTACGTTAAATATAAATTTCCATTTATTTATAATCTAAGAGTTCACCCACTATTATTCCACCTCTAGAAATTGCACGAGGTCCGATCCTGAGTTAAAGGGATTAAATTCTCTGACTCAAAAAAGGACCGACGATCGCACCGCTCACGAAAGGCGTCCTAACGTCTTCACGGACGTTGACCCTTTCCGAGTCATAAATATGCGTTTGGCTCGCGCCACGCGTCTCAGAGCGCGTACTTGCGAGCGACATTTGTAAGTATCTAGCTGCGTCCTCCCTTCCCCCGACCCCTAATCCCGGGGTTGGACGTAACAACAGCAACAGCTCGAATTTTGAATCAGACGTTTTTAGACTGCAGCATAAGTTACCGACAAGTTGCTGGCAAGTTGCTGTACAAAATTGTTATATCGTGAAGGCATCAACTTGCCGACAAATGCGGACTCAGTTGCCACAATTCTGATAGCAACACATATTATGTTGCCGGCAACATGCCAGCAACAATGCAGATACGTTGCTATCTGGGCAGATTATTTCGTGCTTTATTATAGATTATTATTATTATCCAGTAAACAAAAAACATTAGGAACCATTTCAACTATATTGTATTAACGTTACAACGTTGCTGCAATGTAGTTGAAATGTTTCTTGATATGCTTTTCTTACTGGGTATAAACATTTATTACTGTGTAACTATATTAAATTAAATGTCAAGTTTTTGTAAATTCTACTAAAACACTATTTAATTGGTTTATTTTATTATGTATTATAATATCTTTATAATTTAATGTTTATCGTATGTCTTAATTTACGACAATTAAGGAGATATCGGAAATGGTTTGCAGAGAATAGTAATTTGTAGTAAAGTATTCGCAACGCATTGCTTAACAATATACCTGCAGCATTTCAATTTTTACTCACAATTTATCTCCCTTATGATTTATGAATGATGTTCTGAAGATGCTTCCCTTGTTACTGTCATCCTTTATTACTACATTGGTATATGTTAAACACAGGTTGTAATAACCAGACAATTCCTCTGCGAAACAGAAGGTACAGATGTCAGTTTTAACATTGTACGTTGCTGTACTATTTGCAGATTTCATTTGATCAAATTTTAATTCCCGTATATGCGATCTGTCTGTGTGAAAACTTATATCTCGCGTTGGACGGTTGATCAGAATGGAAATTTTGCATTCACCGCGAGATAAAATATTATCATATGTGTCATGTAGATCTAAATAGATTTCATAGTTGAGCGGTATTACATCGTTCGATAAACAGCTTCCATATCTGTTAAACTATTGTTATTTCTTGAATTTTCGTCGACAGCTAGCGTTGTCGCAATAAGAAATAATAGGCTTTTTAATAATAGTATGAAGGCGTTCCATGCCAAAATTCGTTGCATGTATCTGTACAAAAGATTTCTTTGTTAAATAAAATTTCAAAGTAATGGTTTGTGGTTTATATGTAAAACATGAGGCATATCTGTTAAAATGACTGCCGTGCCAAAACTAAACCGTGTTATGACTCATAACACAATTAACACAATACAACAATAAACATTACCATATGTAAAATATGGTTTATTATCCTAAATGTATTTAGTATAATAAAATGTTATTAACCATTAACACAATAATATTAATATGTTATGTGTCTCTTTATAAGATGATAAATTAATTATCAAAATTGTCTCACTTTCCTCTACTTATCTTGTTCGTTAAAGCGGCGTAAAACATTGCCTATCATATATATCATTTAGCATATTAAAAAAGTGAAAGAAAAGAATACACTATATAAAACCAGAAACTTTTTACTTAGAGATTTAAAATCTTTGAGTACAAGATTTTAAGATAAAACTGTAAACTTGAACTTGTTTTTATGACAACAAAAGAAAAGACAGCAATAATAACAATATTATTGCTTATAACAATAATAAAAAAAGGTATTTAAATATATTTATTAAAAGAACTAAATTTCTGATGACAATAATTTTTAGAATATAATCTTTTCAAAATTAAAGGAACAGAAATGTATATTTCAAATTCCTTCTTACAAATTATTTAAACGTACCTTTACGCTATATATTTGTTGAAATAAGTGAAGGTGTAACTTACCTTCTGAATCGAAATATTGAAATTGTGTGCCGATTAGAATACAATTTTTAGAACAATTAGCTACGGTTAACACATGGTTACCACGATGTGGCTTTGGAAGATTTTTCAATACAAAGTTTAAGGAGAACAATCTAACTGTCCTAAGAAATCTCTGAGAACTGACAGGTCCAACGTATCATAATAAGTATGTATCAATATATGTAAACAAGATATCTAGCTAGATAGCTAAATGTGTAGGTAAGAACGAGATTACATAACATTCTTGACAGTAGTTCTCGTTCTGATCAAAGTACTGCGCGGTATTCTTTTGTTAGTCAGATGAGAGAGAGAAAGAGAGAGACAGAGAGAGAGAGAGAGAGAGAGAGAGAGAGAGAGAGGTTTATTATGTTAAAATATAAGATGTTTAAATGTTCTATTTTTGCAAATATAGAAGTATCAAAAATGTAAAAACAATGAAAACGTTGAACATAATTATATTTGTAATACAATTTTAAAGTGATTTGGAAATATAATCAAAACTGAAATTTTGTGTGGTTAATGTAGATAGTGAAATCGAAAGTCCATTAAATTTACGACTCTCGACGTTTGTCAATAGTTTGACATTATAGGCTGCGTTTCAAAATTCATTGTACTAAACTGCCAGTACTGAAAATCTATAACACATGTGACGTAAACTATAGATTTTTAGTAATTGCAGTAAATATCGAAATACAGCCATAATATATCGGTGCTATATATCTTTCCTTCATATGAAAATCTCAATTTCAGTGCGTAATCAATTGTTTGATTTTTCTTTTAAAAAATACCAATTTTCGTTTTAAGTGTTTGTAAGAACATATCTCTCAGAAAAACGACTACATGGAACGCAGAATTCTTTGCTAGTTTTAACTTATATAAAAAGGGAAAATATAAATATATTACAGTAATCGAGAGAAATGTATAGATAAAGAGTGAATCTTGTTGATGACAATCGAGAAAAACAAATTTTTTTTATATGAAAGTAATATGCATTTAATTAATTATAAATTAATGTGTTTCAATGACTGAATAACTGCTTTGAGGTGCAAATTATTTCTAGCAACTCACCTTATACAGCAAAATTATGCTCCTAATTATAAGTTATAAGCAATGCGACAATTACCTGTGCACTAGGGTGTGTCATTTTGGGGCAACTTTTTTTTCATTTTACGAATAGCATATATACTTCCAGGAAGGTAAAATAAGATACCTGTTAAAATTTTAGCCCTTAATATTAATATTAACAGATTGCTCATCGCAATTTTTTATTTTTCATTTAGTAAGATAAAAAAAATTTTATAACTATTTAACAAACAGTAATACAGCATTGCGCTACATAGATTTTCTGTAGTAAATTTACCGCTCTACAAAAAAGATCTCTTATCATTTTTTCACAAATTCAACCGTTCAAAAGATATTCAAAGTTAAAGTTTGATAAATTTTATAAAACTTGTTTTTGCTTCTTATGAATTTTGTATCATATCGACTATAAAAAATTATGAAATAATCAATACACATTTTTGTAGAAAATTTAACAATCTACAAAAAAGGTCTCTTGTATTTTTTCCATAAATATAACCATTTATGTAAATATTTATCGTGAGCGGACCTGGAACACATCGCATAGGTTCTGGTTCCCATTCACCATTCGCTTTACATCTCATGTTCGTTCCTTGTCCGGACAGTAGATGTTGATTAGTTTCAGGTCGATAACTGTTTGCACATGACAATGTTGCTCTTGTTCTTGGTGGAACTGATGGAGATTTGCATAATATCCATTCATCGTCGTACCGACATTCAGATTGTATTGATGGTGCGGCTAAACCTTTGCAGAGTATTGCTATCAAACAAACATTGTCAAAATAAAATAAATATTTTTATGCTTAATTCCATATATATATATATATATCATTTATTATTCATTTTTCCGCTTCCTTTACTATTATTAAGTATATTTCATAATAATAATGATATATTTGGAACAATGGAGTATTATGACAATCTGTGCAAAATTGAACGTTCATTACCTCGTACGGTTCAGATAACCTGTGTTATTCATGTATGATCGCTGCACCAGACACTGGTGAGCACATACGTGAATGTCGAGAGCATGTAACCGAACCACTTCTTCTTCCATTTCTTCTTCCATTTCTTCTCGGTCCATTTCTTATTCTTACACAGTGCTCTGTGCTCTACTTGCGAACGTTTTGACACTACTGACTGACTGACTGACTTAACTGACTGCAGAGGACTGAACCAGAGCTCAGAAAAGTAATTAAGATAAAATATATCTAGCGTTACAACAGCGAGAAAGGATTCGTTGGAGCATCGACACCACATAGGCGAGCGTCGCCGGAGCATGGCTTCATAGTTTACGATATACGATTATATCCAAGCGGCGATAAACATCAGCTCGTCGATTATGAGCTCGCAGCTTATGCAGGTAACTTATGCTGCAGTATAAAAACGTCTGATTCAAAATTCGAGCTGTTGCTGTCATGTTGCTGTAATAATTCATAGAATCACACAATGCTGTCATATTGCTAGCAAAGCAAAGTAAATTTGATCCCAGGTAGCAGAGTGACGTCAAATTACGTCATAATAACGTCTTAATGACGTCTTTAAACGTTATTCTGCTACCTGGGATGCTGCTCTCTTGCCGATAAATTGCTGGCAATACATATATTGTTGCCTGCGTGTTGCTTCAAATATTAAATTACTCAAAACCAATTGAAGCAAATATACGGCAAGTTGCCAGCATCATAAGCAATCACAGTTTTGCGTAATTTTACTCAGACACGCTTGGCTATTTGGGTGCTTTCTCATGTATGTTTTGCTAAATTTCAAGACTGCAAAGACTGTCAAAGATATAGTTTTTTATTAAAGTTAAATAACAATTAAGAATTAAATGCTAAAAATTTCTTAAATTCTTACCATGATTGAGAAGTTTATATTGGATTTGTATATTACACGCTGTACGACAAATTCACAATTTATTTTAATGGAAACACAAACATGATGTGTTATATTTGCATTTACATTGTTGAGTAAAAAATTGTATCTTGCATGTAAGTTACATGTAACATAGTGTTCGCTGGAATATTACAATAGAACAAAACTGAAATTGATTTTGAAATAACGTATAAAAAGGCTAAATTGTATATTCCTCGACTTTTAATAATCACAGTAATTGAATATTTATAGTTGTCTAATCGTTAATATGTGACAGATGGATAGTGGTGACAAATCTGTGGCCAATGGGAGCTCGACGATTATTTCTTTGTTGGGACGATCCGGTATTTCAGGCGAATTTTAGCATTATGATAAAACATCCTCAAAGTTACAAAATTTTGTCGAATATGCCAATTCAAGAAACATATAATACTTATGATACTGACATATGGACACTTTTTAAGAAAACTTTTTAAATACCCACTTATCATGTCTCAGCAGTATTGTTACCACATTTCTGTTCTATTAAAATACATGATATTCACAATTTAATTGTACTCAGATGGGAATTAAGGGGACTAGGCAAGGTTAAAATTTCGAAAAAATCGATTTTCGGTTTTTTGCATATTCCGATACTGTGATTTTTTAGAAATATCTTCCCGTTTGTTTTTTTGAAAAATTCGCAAAATTGAGGTCAGGAGAGCGTAAAACGTAATGTGGCGCGCGGCCGGCCGAACGCAGATATTCGCGCGGTCGGTCCCGACCGAACGGTCTGAGCATTATTCTAATTTCTAACGTTCTCTATGCAATATGTAGAATTAAGTTTTAATTTGTAACGACACATTAAAGACGACCTAATAATAAAGTCGAAACGTTTCTGTTTCTAATTGTATATATTGCGGTTGACACAAAGAATAATAAACACGCACATCTAGCTCGGCTTACATGCTCTATTCTGTTTATTATTTTGTTTTTAATTTTCACCTCGTTTAAAGTTTATACATAATCGACTCCCAGAAAGGTTGTGCTAATGTATTGAAAGTTTGTCGTATTACAATCGCTTTATTACAAAAATGTCTTCGTCAGAGAGCGGAAAAAAGAAGTCGGCGCCGTATGTCCGTCCAGGGCGACCGCGTAAAAAACGCTTCCAAGGCAATCAGATAGTGAATAAAAATTACGAGAAATTGGACGATAATCCGGGGCCATTCACTGCGTCAAAGAGGAAATTTTTGAACCGCGTGAGTACGACCGTTCTAACATAAATATTGTACCGAAACTTTGAATGCGATTTTCTCGAAACTACATTTTTTGATGATTTTACTACGATATCTCGAGAACCGATAAAGATATCAACTTGAAATTTATACAGGAATTGTAAAACACTATGACGCATGAATTATACCTAAAGTCAGATTGAAAAAAAATATTGCTACAATTTTATAATAACAAATAACTCAAATTTTTACAAATTTTTTGTTTTTTGGACGCCATTTTGTTAATTTTATTTTTATTTTTAATTTTTTAGGTATAATCGATAGAGGGAAGCCTAAGAAGAAGAAATATTCTTAGAATTTGCCAAAATCTTTATCCGTTCGACTGGAATCGTGGTAAAACCGTGGATTCGACAGTTTTCCTTATTACATTGGGACGCCGATATTATTGATCTGGGAACGACTTTCCATGGATTTTTTTATTTTATAATGTTATAATTAATACCCTAAACAATAAAAAAGTTTTATATTCATTCGCGGCCTTGTTATAAACCATTAAACACGAGCCAATTTTTGCATTTTCAACCTTGCCTAGTCCCCTTAAAATAATCTTAAAAATAACACAAATATATATATAATAGCAAGATGATGAAATCACCAACGCCACCAGACCTACATCTCGACGATGAAAGGACGGATCGACGGAGTCCGACCGGCAGATGAGTCGGAAAAATTCGAAATATTATTGCGGAGTACATGCATCCGGAGCCCGGAGGGCGAAAACGGAGTATACCTCGTAAGCCGATCTTGGTCATGGAGAAAATTATATTTCTCATGTTATTGGGATATGTTACCGGTGCTCGAAGACGGCGAAGAATCACCGACAGTGGGTGATTTTTAAATGGTATACTCACTGAGCTTACCGAGGCACGGCCTTCCAATAGACGTCAAAGTCGACTGCGTCGTATGCGATGAATTATGGAGATAAGACCGGCACGGCGATGTCGGGAATGTATACAGACGTTCCTGGCGAACAAGGAGATCTTCAAAGCGGAGGAAAAACGTCAGGAAAATTATGAGATCGAGGTGCAACCGCGTAAAAAAAAAGAAAAAATAATAGTGGACTCTATTTTTATTTAGTTAATTTTAGTAGTTATTATTACATACATTTACTATAATAACATACCATATACACTTTTATACACAAAATTTTTTTTTTACTTTATAATTTAGTTATATATTCTTTTGTATTTTAAATATCATAAATTCCATGGTAATTATTTACAAAAAGACCCCACTCGCCAATGACCTTGACCTTGACATATGTTGTCAAAGTCACTGTCCTGGGTGACCTTCAAAAAAGGTTTTAGCCGGTGGTCGTTTCTTATTAAAAAATTATTAACAAAAAAGTTTGAAAAATATAGCACTTATTTTGAGTATTGGAAGACCAATATGTATGTGGAAATAGGGTAAGTATGAACGAAGGAAAGTCATGTAAAACAGTGAATCGTTAATAAATTGAATAGTAAATAGTTCTTTTTTTAAGCGGAGAATATAATTTTATGTTATAAAAAAGTATAAATACGAAATATTCTCTGTTTTAACCAAAAACACAAACATTCAGTTTTAAAACTTTTAAATTGGATTAAAGTTTAGATCCAACATTTCTTTAAAATAAACACTGTAACTATACATATACACGACTGCGTCGAAGTCGTCCGAATTCCTACAAAATATGAAAACATAATAATATTTATTTGATATAATTATCAATTAAAATTAAAAGAATTACCTCGTGATTTAAGTAACAAAATCTATCTTTAACATTGCGTTTCCTCTCATTTGTATATGCATTTTTTAAGGTAAAAACTAAAATGTCATGCAAAAATTCCTCGGAAATTGCATTTACATATGCAAAATTTACAATAACCATTCTATTGCGATCCTTGAAATTTTTATTCCAAAACATTTTTTGTATAAAGGGCCGTGCATTTGCATTGCCGACGACATCTTGAACCGTAAGCCAAGAATTATTATTCATTTGTTCAACTGAATACATCATTATACAAATTACTGTTAACACACTGGCTACGCGTAGTAATACTGAGTGACATACCAAGAGCTGCGTACAGGTGAATCTCATGTGAAGCTTTGTTTACATAAAAATAAAAAATTTTTTTTAGGGCGGCGGTGTGGTTTAGTGGTAGAGCGCCAGACTCGTAATCTGAGGAACCAGGTTCGAGTCCACTAGAGCCATGTAACATGGAAAAGTTTTTTTCCGAAAAACCGCGCTCCTCCGTGCAAGATGCGGAGAAAAGTGGGCTCCGTCTTTCGAAAGAGACGTTAAATCGTTGGTCTAAAGGAGGAAACAGTAAGGTAGTGGATGAATTGGAGGTTAGGGTTGGGTACGTCCCATCAAAACGCCCTTTAAAGGCCCCTTGGGGTATATAAAGTAAAATTCTTTTTTTTTATCCACAAAATAGTTTTTTTTTGTGTTTTGGTGCTATTAATACACGTTTACATAAAAAAATATATATACAATTCTTTTTCAACAGCCCAATTGAATATCTTTAATTTTCTACGTATAAATAAATTCATATCCCAGCAAACACTGTTCTGTAAATTTTAAGTAACAATTACAGAACAGATATTCGCTGTTCTGATAACCATTATGTAATTTTCAAGTAACGCTTAGGTCAAAATGTCAGCAACATTATGCTATATATAATACGTAACAAATACAATATTAAATTACGTAATTATAACAGAATCTAGTAGGTACTGTTCTGTAACATTTACGAAACATTATGCTATATATAATACGTAACAAATACGATATTAAATTACGTAATTATAACAGATACTGTTCTGTAACATTTACGAAACACTTACATGAAATTTACAGAACAGATACTTGCTATTTTGGTAAGCACTACGTCATTTACAGATAACATTTATGTACAAATGTCATCAACATTATGCTGAATATAATACGTAACAGAATAATGTAATAAATACTTTAAATTTAGAAGTAAAATTATCCAGCAAAGTAATATGCAACCAAGTAATATGCAACTTACATGTTAACTAGTTACAATTTTCTGCAAAACAATGTATTGCATTTATATGGTTAAGTAGGAAATTATAACTAACATGTAAGTGACATATTACTTGGTATGGTTACTTGCTGGATAATTTTACATCTAAGTTTTAAGTATTTATCATATTATTTTGTTACGCGTATTATATATATATATATATAATATTATTTATTTACAAAACAATAATAGTATTTACAATAACATTATATATATATATATATATATATATATAGCATAATGTTGTTGACATTTTTACCTAAATAATATCTAAAAATGATGTTGTACTTACTATATAGAACAGCGAGTGCTTATCAGAACAGCGTAGGATGTTTGTCTCTTCATCGTACCGCAGCTTGTTTTGATCATTATAACACGACCATGTACTTTTACTGACTTTTAGTGAATATACACTAATTTTTGCAGCGTAAAATCACTAGTAGTTTACGTTTTCTACTGATAACAACTAAGATAGTTAATAATATACATGTTACTTGTAATTAAAAAATTTGTTTATATACAAAGATATGGAACTTATGTACATAAAATTCAATAGAAAGTATGTTTCTTGAACTCTTTATTTTGATAAATTGCTAAACAAATTACAGTTTTATAACTAATTAACTTCCATATATTAATATTAGAAATATATTAGGAATTAGAAATGTATATTAATTCTCTTACATAAAAGAAATTACTTAACATAAGTGACAACGTTGAGAATTCAGATCGTAATAAAAAGAAATAATGAAGATTCTATGATTTTAGAACATAAAAATCTTTAAAAACTTTAGTATTTAAAATTATTCAAAAAATATCAGAAAACATATTGATTAAAGAAAAATAATTTTGTTTATCATGTTAATCAAGAATCTTACATATATATAGGTTGGGTAATATATAAGAAAAAAATATAATAAAAAAATACTATATTATGAGCTTCAAAACTTCTGAGGCATTTAAATGCCTTGCGGATTCATCTCTTCGGGATCTTTTTGTTGTCTGTTAAGCCTTTGACCACCTTGGCGAAACCATTCTTTTGTGATATCTTCAAACTCTTTGTTTGTGAATTGATGTTGAGCCAAAATTGTTGCTGAATGAATTAAATGTAAATTAAATTTTATATTTTGTAAATATAAAAATATATTTTACTTTGTAAATATAAAAAAATATATATTTTACTTTGTATTGCCATTAAAATAGAGTTTAAGCTACTGATTTTAAAATGATTACGTAATCCTTTCCAGGACGATTGTTTAGCAACTTCATTGGAAAATATAGTTCGATATATACGAATTAAATTTTCCTTAGCGGATCTTCCGCCTATACGAGATATACACAGCATCTTTAGAAATATAACGTAACGTTAATATAATTTCTATCATTTTATTTAGATAAAAATTACATTTAAGTAACTAAATTCCTAATTAAACTTACAAATTTGTTGTACTCATCTGCATTTTGTGATAAACGGTTTTCAAAAGCTGTGACTTCATCAATACTTTTAAGCGAAAGAGATTGTTGCATATTTAATATATCCAAATCAGCAGGTGCTTCAGGCTTATGTTGATTAATTTGTTTTTCTACTTCTTTTAAACGAGCCTCCAGATCTTGTATTCGTACTGAAACAGTAGCTAGAGCCGTATACACTTTTTGGAAATGTTCTAAAAAATTATAAGTAATATTGAGTAAACAGTGAGATAATAAGATTATAAGGCAAACAATAAACACCATACCTTCCATTTTATTGGACATTTCTATCATTAAGTTATGTAATTCCTGTATGCCTAGAAACATAAAAGAGGTATTAGAATAATCACAATAACCATTAATAAGAACTATAATTTTTAATAAAAAATGCTTTATTATAGAGATAATACAAGTAAATAGAATAAATAAACTAAAATGAACTATTACTTTTGTTCGATACTAAAGTTCCTTCAAGGATGTCAAAATCTACATTGTCAGTTGAAAAATTCAAAACATTTGAGAGTTTGTTGACTGAGACATCTTTATTTGTAAGATTTGGCTGGTTTGGTATAACTGAGACATCTTCATTTGTAAGAGCTGACTGATTTGGTATAACTGAGACATTTTTATCTGTAAGATTTGGCGGATTTGGTATAACTGATGCTAAATCAGAATCAGTATCAGACTCAGAAGCAATAGGTTTTTGCAACTGTTTTCTGCATGACGTACGTGACTTCTTCTTTATTTCATTTATATTATTATCATCGCTTGACGAATAGTTTGTTGCTTTCTGTCTAGCTTGATCTAATGAATCTTGATTGGGACAAAACCGTAATTTACACAAGTTACATTATTTTTTAAAAATATTTAAAAACAACTACATAAATTTTGAAGTAAAATCTAAATCACCATAATATCCATGAAATTGAATGGGATAAAATGACCACTTAGGATCATTAATAACAGGAGAAACTTGTTTTACGATAAATGTATTTATATTTTTTACTGATGGGGGGCCACCAGCATTCTGTCAAATTAGAGCGAAGCCATAAAGATGGAACCTCTGATACGATTTCCTCTTTATCATTTCCATCGCTTGAAAAAGTCACGACAGCGAAATCTTTTGCCATTATTAATAATCTGTAAAAAAGCAAAGTTTGTTAAATAATTTATCATCGTTTTTAATTCTAAATTCTTTTACCAATATTAGTACTCGCCATAAACATATTTCCTGTTGGTGCAGTAAAGGCAATACCACAACTTCTTCGTCATATAAAGGTAATTTTACGCATTTTGATTTAATATCAGATAATGGAACAGTAATTAGCTCATATTGTAACTCATTAATTTGTTTAATTTCAATACTTAAAGAGTCGCATGGACTGTGAAAAAATGATTTAACATTCGAATACTTTTTACCAATAACGTAAATCTGTTCACTTCTTAAATAAATTTTTGTAAGTGAAATTGTTGTACCATCTAACAAAGAACAACAGTTATCAGCAGTATTTGTACTAAGATAGAAACCTTTGCATTGAACCGATTTTATTATCTTTTTGCCATTGACGTTTTTAAAGCACAATTTTGGATAAATCTTTTCTACATTTGTCATATTTAAATTATCCTCTTCTATACAACGATTAACTAATTGTTGTAATGGTCGACTTGAAGATCTAACTTTTGATTTAATTTTTTGCATGTAATTTTCGAACTTAAACGCGCTGAATTCATCTAATGGCCCCCATAATTTTACATAGTCGCATAGATGAACTAAATTATGCACGTTATATGATATATGTTGATGACCATATAATGTACCGTAATTTTCAACAAAATATACTAGTAAACTGTGTGCATAATCAAGCAGTTGTACGCAATATTCTTTGCTACATAAGATTCTAATTGCTACACTCAAGCTTAAAAAATGAACGTATTTATCGCGTGATAATGTCTTAAAAAAAATTACTGGTCCAGTATATAATAATAATTGCCTTAATTCAGTGGCTTTAAACCGATCGACCTCATCTAGTTTTCTTGGCTTTCTAGCAAATTCTTTAGGTAAGAATAATGACATGGATAACAAAGTAGTTGAAATAAGAGCTATCAGATTTGCAGCCATACGAACATTATGTTTACCTTTAATCCAAAACTGCAACAACCGTTTCATTATTCCTAACAGTACAAGATGCATGTAGTCTATAGGAAATTGGGTAACCATTCCAATGTTTAAATCTTCAAGAATAGAAGTCATTTTATGATGTTCTTCTTGTTGTTTTAATTTAAACGATTCATTTGATCTTAGGATTGCTTTAATTTCTGGGTACGTTACTCTATTTTCTATGTAATCTCCTTCTTGAATGCAATTACCGCATCCAAAATACGCATTATGTCCCTT